>NW_022589733.1:15165734-15271416 GCF_004348235.1 Phoca vitulina | reverse complement strand
TCCTTCCTTCCTTCCTTCCTTCCTTCCTTCCTTCCTTCCTTCCTTCCCTCCCTCCCTCCCTCCCTCCCTCCCTCCCTCTCTCCCTCCCTCCCTTTCCTCACTCCTCCAAAATTCTACTCTTGGGCCCTTCCTTCCCCTCCCCTTCTCTCTCAACCTCTGTCTCTCTCTCCGCTTGATTTGTATTATATCCATTTCCTTTCCTTCTCTTGTTGTCTATAGTGAACCAGAAATACATAACTAGAGCACTGGATTATTACAAAAGATTTGAGAATCCTCTTTAAAATTGCTTGCTTAATCTATAGCCTTCAGTATTTCTACAATGGAACCACCCATCATCCTGCTTTTGTCTGCTCCCAAGTCAATGAAAGGTAACAGCATTTTCCAACCTATCACTGCTCAAAATCTCTATATCTTCAGATTTATTCTCAAGCAACCTGTGATGGTTAATTCTATGTGTCAACTTGAGTGGCTTTCACAATAAACAAAATATATTCACACCTTAATCATAGACTCCCCAGCCTCCAGACTTGTGAAAAATAGGTTTTTGTTGTTTATAAGCCATCCAGTCTTTGGTATTTTGTTATAGCAGCCCAAACTGACTGAGACACTTAACCAGGTGGTGAATCCATTACAAACACTGTAACAGATGTGGTTTCATTATTTGATCACACTAACACATCCCCTGGTACCTGATATGCAGTTATTTTTCTGGAAAATTCCTTTTCCTCCATCCCTGTCAATAAGGTCTGCCAGAATCATTTTGCTTTTAGCTGGCAAGACCAGCAGTATAGCTTCACTGCCCTACCTTTGTGGTACATCAATTCTCTAGCCCTATGTCATAATTTAGTTCACAGAGATCTTGATTGCCTTTTCCTTCCACAAGATCTCATGATGGACCATTACATTGATGACATTATGCTGATCGAATCTAGTGAACAAGAAATAGCAATTACTCTAGACATACTGCTAAGACATTTACATGTCAGAGAGTAGAAAATAAATCCAACTAAAATTCAGAGGCCTACTACCTCAGTGAATAGCTAGTAAAGGCCTAGGATTAAAAAAAAAAAAAAAAAAAGAAGGCCCCATTACTGGTCTAGGCTGCTATGAAAACTGCCCTGCCATTTGGGCCATATGATCCATCAGATCCAATGGTATTTGAAGTGTTAATGGCAGATGGCAATGCTGTGTGGATCCTTTTGCAGGCCCCTACAGCTGATTTGCAGAGTAATAAGCCTTAGGTTTTGGAGTAGAATCTTGAACCATCTGCAGGTAACTACTCTTCTTTTGAGAAACAGCTCTTGGCCTGCTACAGGACCTTCATAGAGACTGAATACTTAACTATTGGCCACCAAGTTACCCTGCAGCTGAGCCCATTGTGAATGGATTGTTATCTGACTCATTAAGCATAAACTTGGTGATCAGAGTTCTCTGACTCATCAAGCAGAATCACACCATCATCATATGGAAATGGTATATATGTGATGGGCCTGAGAAGGCCCTGAGGGCATAAGTAAGTTATATGAAGAAATGTCGTAAATACCCGTGGTACCATCTCCTGCTACACTGCCTTCTCTCATCCAGGCTACACCCCAGTGTTCCCCATGATCGGTTGACAGAAGAAGAGAGGTCTGGTTTATAGATAGTTCGGCTTGATATGCAGACACTACCTGAAAGTGGACGGCTGCAACACTAAGTAACTCTCTGGGATGTCCCTGAAAGATAGCAGTGAAGATAAATCCAGTAGGAATAATTTCAAACAGTGTACCTGGTTGTCCGCTTTGCTTGGAAGGAAAAATGGCCAGACCTTTGATTATATACTAATTCTTAGACTGTGGCCAATGGTCTGTCTGGATGATCAGGGACTTGGAAGGAACATGAGTGGAAAATTGGTAAGAAACATATTTGGAGAAGATGTGTGTGGATTGACCTCTCTGAATGGACAAGAAACGTGAATATATCTTTGTCCCATGTGAATGCTCGCCAGAGGGTGGCTTTAGCAGAGGATTTTAATATTCAGGTGAATAGTATAATCCATTCTGTGGATATCAGTCAGCCTCTTTCCCCAGCCAGCCTTGTAATCATCCAAAAGTCTCATGAAAAATACTGCCACGGTGGCAGGGATGGAGGTTATGTATGGGCACAGCAACATGGTCTTCCACTTGTCAAGGCTGAACTGGCTTTGGCCACTGTGGAATATCTAGTCTGCCAACAACAGAGATCAGCCCTGAGCCCTTGATATGGCACCATTCTCTGTGGTGATCAGCTAACTATTGGTTGGCAGGTTGATTACATTGGAGCACTTCCAATTGTGATAAGGGACAGTGTTTTTTTCTTACTTGGATAATCGCTTACTCTGGATATAGACTTGCTTCCCTTGTACACAATACTTCTGTCAATACTACAACAGGCAGACAAGCAGAATGCCTTATCCACTACCATGGTATTCCATGCAGCATTGCTTCTGACAAAGGAACTCACTTCACAGCATAAGAAGTGTGGCAAAGGGCTTACACTCACAGAATTTGCTGGTCTTACAATATTCTCCACCATCCTAAAGCAGCTGGCTTGATAGGATGGTGCGATGGCCTTTTGAAAATTCAATTATACCGCCATTTAGGTGTCATTCCCTTGCAGAACTGGGGCAAAGTTCTCCAGAAGACTGTGCTCTGAATCAGTGTCTGATATATGATGCTATTTCTGATAGCCAGAATTCACAGGTCCAGGAATCAAAGGCTGGAAATGGGAGTGGCACCACTTAGCATTACCCCTAGTGACTCACTAGGAAGTTCTTGGTTCCTGTTCAAGTGGCTTTATGCTCTGTTGGCCTAGGGGTCTTATTTCTAGAGGGAGAAATGCTTCCACCTACAGACATAACAGTTATTCTAAGTTAAAACTGTCATGCCATCACTTTGGGCTCCTCAGGCCTATGAATCATAGGCAAAGAAAGAATTTACAATATTGGCTGGGGTGATTGATCCTGACTACCAAAAGAAAATTGGTTACTTCTCTACAGCTGAGGTAAGGAAGTTTGTGTCTGGAATACAGGAGATCCCTTAGGGTATCTCTTAGTATTCCTGTGTCTTGCGATCAATGTCAGTGGAAAACTACAACAACCCAATCCAGGAAGGACTACTGATGGCCTAAACCCTTCAGAAGTGAAGGTTTAGATCACCCTACCAGGTTAAAAAACAATGATTAGTTGAGATATTTGCTGAAGGCAAAAGGTATACAGGATGGGTAGGGGAAGAAGGTAGTTACAAATACCAGCTATGACCATGTAATCAGTTACAGAAATGAGAACTGTAATTGTCATGAATATTTCTTTGTTATTTTGCTATGTGGTGTATCTTTGTTTTCTTTCTTTTACTCTCTTATTTCCTTATCATGTACCTAAGATATATTGATTTTATATCATAGTATTTACATATATTAACTTTGCATCATAGTGCTTAAATTATGGAGTATCTAGGAGAAGAGGAATCATCATCAAGGACTTTACCTCCTCTTCTGGGGAAGCAATAAGTACATTTTGGGTTGTATCATGTTAGGTGGAATTTTGACCTTGTAATTGTCTTTGTTTGGAGATTAAGTACAGTTTATGGAGATGTGAATGGGTACAAAGTTGACAGAAGTTGGATTTGTGATAGTTATTTTTATGTGTTAACTTGACTGACCACAGAGTTCCCACATTAAACATTATTTCTGGCTTTGTCTCTGAAGATGTTTTCAGATGAGGTTAAGCATTTGAATCAGCTGACTAGTCAGTAAAGTAGATTACCCTCTCCAGTGTGGTTGAGCATCACCTAATACACTGAGGGTCTGAATGGAACAAAAGGCAGAGGGAGTAGGAATTCACCCTTTTTTCCTGCCTTACTGCTTGAGCTGGGGCACCTCACCTGCCCTAGGACTGGGTCTTACACCACTGGCTGCACAGCCCCCCAGCTTTCAGACTTGGACTGGATTATGCTACTGGCTTTCCTCATCCTGTTACAGGTGGCAAACTGTGGGACTTCTCAGCCTTTATAATCACATGAACTAATTCCTCAAAAGAAATTATGTATTCTTATACTAGTTCTGTTTCTTTGGAGAGCCCTAACAAAAAAAGTACCTTTTTCAATAAGTGGCAATGTCACCAGCTTATGTACTGATCGTCCAGGAGATGGAACTGACCATCTCCTCTAGTTCAGCTCTTCCTCCTGCGTTACCACTTGCAGTGAATGTCAACATCACTCTTCTGTCTCTCCTCTAATATCTGCATCATCTTCAGATTCTCTTTTTCAATATATAGTGATACCCTATCTTGTCTTTTTGGTTTATCTCCCTTTTCCAATCCCTGCTATTATCAGACCAGTTTAACTCTTCAAGATTTCAGCTAGTATTATGAATGATATTGTATGTTTCCCCAAATCTAAAATGTAGTTGACCCAGGGCTGACCAGGTAGGTTATTGCTGCTAACATCTGGATAGATAGTGGTGAAGGGTTAGTACAGTCCAGACAAGCATCATCAGAGTAAGACAGCCAGTCTGAAATAGAGGGAGTTTCAAGACATAAAACTAAAACCAAAAGGGATGCTGACAAAGCAGTTGGTTGCACATAAAACACTGGAGCTAGTTCCGAGTTCATGGGCTGATGCTTTTAGGGACTGTTTCTTATCATGTTTGTTATAGTGGTAATTACAGGTGTGGCAAGAGAACAAATATCTCTATTATTTTATGCATTCATTCAGTAGATATGATTTGAGTATCCACCATATTTCAAGGTGACGTGATAGAAGATTATGGAGGGTATGGTCTACTTTAAATGGGGCGATCAATGAAGGTTTTGTGGAAAGATGGCATTTTAAACTTATTCTGTAATGGTAAGAATGAGCGAGGGAAGAAAAGGGTTAAGAGTACACTATCAAATATAAGAGCCTCCTTTCTCCATTTTTCACTTCACCCATTAGTAGAAAATTTGTCCCTAGAGTAAGTGGTGATGAGGATGATAATGACGATGATAGGATTATAATGAGAATAATAACATTGAAGACAACAATGATGATATCGATGGTGACAATTGCTATAGTATAATTCCCATGAGGGCAGAGACCATGTGTCTGTTGTTTGCTGCTTTATCCCCAGCATCTATCACAGGCACAACATTGATATTCAATAAATGTTTGTTGAATGAACAGAAGCATGAATGAAAGATGATGGTAATGACTAGGAGTGGTTCAATTCAATTGAGTTGATGATAGTGTATTATGTACCTCAAAACTAGAGACCGTCAATTTTTGTCTGTTTCAATTGCTTTTAAGGAAATGAACCATTTCAGTGGTACCATATCTCAAACAATTAATTTTCACCTTATTCTTTTGAGCATTATCACCTAGTATTTAGCACATTGTTAATTATCACTTTGTAACCATTTGTAAAGTGTGAAAAAGCCTGCTGCATAGATTCCTCTCTTCCACTAATTGTGTTTCTCTCCAACCCAGAGCAGTAACAAGCAGAAAATGCAGCATTTGTGGCAATATATCTAAAATAAACTGATAGCAAGTTTTCTCCTTAAAAGGGGAAATGACAGTAATTCCTCTGCATGTAATGATAAAAGACAAAAGGATATTATGTAGAGTATTGAATGCTTCATTGAAAAATCCATAATAATATATTAAGAAAAGGAAAGAGAAGAAATCAAGATGGGATTGCAAGATGATCTTGACTATGCAGGTCAATAATTTGTCTCAATTGATTAATGGCTATATTTATTTATATTTTTATCTTTAAATCTGGTTTAATTTTGAGTATTAAGGATACAGGTACTTTGGATGATGGGAAGGAAGTAGTATGCCTTGATTTCTTACTGTACTCTCATCCATAAGCTTTGTCTTTCTATCTCTAGTGCTTAACAAAATGCCAAATCAATTGCCTACGTTTATATATCTATATCAATATAATGCTGATATAGAGGAAGGAGAAATAGCAGCTTTGGAGAATAATGCATTCATGATTCACATCTGAACTGTGCAGCTGGCTATCTCAGTGACTTTGGGGAAATTATATAAATATGCTGATTCTTACTTTAAACATCTATAATAATTATGAGGATTAAATTACACTCAGCATACATTAGGTACTCATTGAATACCTGTTGCTGAAAGCTTTCTAGATTCAGTACATCATATCAGAGCAATTGTCACGCAATGGATGGAACTAAAGCTTATGGTTTTAACTGCTCAAATAATTGTTAACTTTATTGTTTTTTATACCTACTGTGTGTACAGTTTAGTGATAGATATTTAAGAAGGTATATTCATGCATAAAATATGGGCTTTGGCATTAGCTTATAGTCAGTGAACAGATATGATACTATCCACCAATAATTCTGAACCGGAGTTCATTAAAAAGTAAATAAAATTAAATTCTGAAAAAAATTTTTTATTTTAATGTTTTGTAGTTTTTTTGCAATCATGAAACTATGCTTAAATGTTTTATGTTTAAAAGATTAAAGCTGTTATGTAATTGTGTATGAATACAATTTTGTTAAGAAATTTACAGATATTTACCGAATGGATGAATGAATGAGTGAATGAATGAATTCTCTGATTCCATATTGTCCGTGCCTCCTCTGGCACCTATTCCCCCCCCCCCCCAAAAAATGAATACAGTTTTGTTTTATTTCCTGAAGAGTGACCTCTCCTGCTAGTGCCTCCTAATACTCCTCTCCTTTTCCAGTATCAGAAATATATGTATGTCATCCACAACTTAATATAAAATTATTGCTATGGAAAACAGATAAAACTAAACCTTGTTTCTTGGTCTGTGAATATTAAGACATTGTAATGGCCAGAGATTCTTAACTTAAAGAACGTAAAATCTAAGTCCCGGGATAACCTGAAAAGGCTACATACATATTGTATGATTCCAAATATATGGCCTTCTGAAAAAGGCCAAGTTGTGGAGACAGTAAAAAGATCAGTGGTTGCCAGGAGTTGGTCATAGGGGGAAGGAGAAGAATGGATAGGCAGAGCACAAAGGATGTTTAGGGAAGTGAAAATACTCTGTATGATACCATCATGTCATTATATATTTACCCAAACTGATAGAATGTAAAACACCAAGAGTGAACCATAATGTAAACTGTGGACTTTGGTGACGATGATGTGTCATTGTAGGTTCATCAGTGTCACAAATGTGTAACTCTAGAATGGGATGTTGTTAATGAGGGATGCTATGCATGTGGGGGGGCAGAGGGAACATGGGGAATCTCTGTACCTTCCTCCCAATTTTGCTATGAACCTAAAACTATTTTTAAAAAGTAGTCTTAATTAAAAAAAAAAATGTTCGGGCATAATATCTATGTCATGAATAATAGATTTGCAAGAGTACATGATCAGTCAGAGTTGATTTCTCATACCACAAACCAGTCAATGTTTCTGACAAGTAGGGGGTACATCAGAGTGAGGAGATGGGAGATTAGGTGGTGTTGTGGCCTTGAGAAGAGGCTGTTCCTAAAGCTGGATATTGGAGGGAGAGGAATTTATAGAATCCATATAGGTTTGGGGATTTGAGAGTAAAAAAGACCTTGAGTTGTTTCCAGATTGTGCCTTATACATCTTTCTGTCAATTGTTGTGTGCATTAGAAACAGTAGAGTAAAAGTTGCTATGCATGACATTTAGGCAGACAGGCTTGATGCTTCCTTATAAAAACTGTGTGTGCAAAGTAAGAATCAACAGATTGTTTTTGGTGTATTCTAGAAAGGAATAGAATTAGCACAGAAAGTCAGCAACCCTGGTAAAGCCATGTCACTAGTACAAGAGAGAAGCAGCCATTATCTGAATGAGCCAATGACCAGAGATCTGGTAGAAGTAAGAATGTCGCACTAAGTGCCACCCATGATACATAATAACCAAGATCCAAGTGGTAAGTTCCCCACCTCAGAAAGAATAGACTGCCATCCAATTTCTTGGGAATTCAGACAGACAACTAGGGAAAAGGGCATGCAATTCCTGAATTGAATGGGATTAACAGTCAATCACTTATTGGGACAAGAGCTCAGTAATATAGTTTGTTTTAAAGAAATTTGTAGTTACTTGTATTGAAAAACAGTTGGTTATCTGATATCCATACTTGCCACATAACTGAAAATCTAATGAAAATAACTTATAAATACAAAACTATATATATATAGTGAACTTTTGATCTTAGCACTGACATATAAAAAGCTTGGAAGTTGATACTCTCATCCTAATAACAAGAGAAAGTTAAGGAAAATTAAAGCCAACAACTTCTCTTAGACCAGTCAGAGAACTGAGTTCACAGAGCAGATTGCCACCCCCAAATCTGGAGAGGCAGGTGAATTCAGAGAGTCACAGTTGAGATCTACTTACCTGGAACAGAAGTTGCTGGAGTAATAAATTGATAGGACTTAAATGATAATTCTGATACATTGCTGGAGGATGAGTTTGGAATGGCATAAGAGTGAGAAACTTTGGTGTTGGATCAGTCTCAGAGTGATGCCCATAATTTTGGAGTTTTACCTCCAAGAACCCCACAGGTTCCCAAGGTAAAAATCTGAGAAAGATTTCATTCTTGACTCTGATAGGCAGATGGGAACATAATCCTCCTGAAATACTCCCAGAGCATTCCTCACAACAAAGGTTTACTCTCCAGGCAAAAATTCTTTATTACAGCTGTATCCAGTGTGGGGAAAGGGAAGATACCCAACTCCACCCTGCTCTAGCATTCCTGTGTCACCAAAAGGGAAGCAAAAGGCTAAGAAACATATGTGAATGTCACAAGGCAGGGTCAGTGGATTACTAAAAGATTAGGATTTAATAACACTATAGAATAATTCACCTCATCCATGCCTTACTCCTTTGCTAACAGAGTTCCAGTATAATAAGAAGATTATAATGGAAAGAAGAATAAGACACAAGCTCTTTCTGAGGAGAGTTACCTGGTGAAGACCAAAATTAAGGGAGGAAACAAAGAAACTACAGGGATTTGAAGCCTCTGAACCTAGAGCTACAACAAGTATTTTTAAAAAATTGCCCATTACTAATTAGAATAAAATCCTTACACTAAGGAGCTACTTAAATTACTTACCATTACCTGATACAGCATGTCCTTCTTTAAATAATAACAACAAAATTACAAGTCTACTGAAAAGCAAGGGGAAAAAAAGCCCAGTCTGAATAGACAAAGTAAACATCAGATCCAAATGCAGAAATGGCCCAGATGTTAAAATTATCAGATAGGGAATTTTAAATGACTATGATTAATATATTAAGGGCCCTAATGTAAAAGTAGACAGCATGCAAGAAGAGATGGTTAATGGAAGCCACGGGATGAAAACTCTAAAAAAATAATTGAAAGGAAATGCTAGATATCAAAGACACTGCAACAGAAATGAAGAATTCCTTTAATGGGTTCATCAGTAGACTAGACATGGCCAAGAAAAGAATAAGTGAGTTTGAAGATAGGTCAATAGAAGTTTTTCAAACTGAAATACAAAGAGGAAACAAGAATGAAAAACAGAATATCCAAGGACTCGAGGACAGTTTCAAAATGTGTAAGGTGGCTCAGTTGGTATACCAGGAGATGAAGAGAGAGGAGTGGAGCAGAAGAAATATATGACTCAGAACCTCAAAAATTAATGACACACATTAAATCACATATTCAGGAACTTCAGAAAACATCAAGCAGGATAAATGTAAAAAACAAACAACAACGCAGCAAAACTACATCAAGGCATATCATAATCTAGCTTCAGAAGACCAAAAATAAAGAAAAAAAAATGGTGAAGCTGGAGAGGGGAAATAACTTATCTATTGAGGAGCAAGGAAATAATTATAGTGACATCATCAGCAAAAACTGTAAGAAAGGAGAATGGAGTGAAATATTTAAAGTTTGGGAAAAAAACTACCAAACTAAAATTATTATCCAGTGAACTGTCCTTCAGAAATAAAGGAGAGGGGTGCCTTGGTAGCTCAGTTGGTTAAGAGACCAACTCTTCTTTTCAGCTCAGGTCATGACCTCAGGGTCCTGAGATTGAGCCCCACATCCATCTGGCTCTTGCTCAGCAGGGAGTCTGCTTGAGATTTTCTTTCCCCCTCTCCCTCTGCCCCTCCTCCCCACTCTCTCTCTCTCTCAAATAAATACATAATAAAAAATAAAGGAGAAATTAAAGGAAATCTTTTTCAGACAAATAAGAACTAAGGGAATTCATCACTAGCAGACATGTCCTGCAAGAAATGTAAAAAGAAGTTCTTTAGGGAGGAGGAAAATTCTATAGGTCATAAACTTGAATGTAAAGAAAGGGATAATATCAGAGAAGGAATAATGGAAGTATTTTTTTTCTTATTCTTAGCTTAAAGATAACCCTTACCTTAAAATATTATCAAAAACTGAAATGATTCTGTATAAATCAAAATATCTGCAAGATCTATATGTGGAAAGCTATAAAACTTAAAAAGAAATCAAAGATTTAAATGAATGGAGAGATATTCATGCTCATGGATTAGAAGATTCAATATTGTTAAGATGTCAGTTTTTTTGAACATGATCTATGGACTCAATGTAATCCCATGCAAACTCCCAGAAAACTGCTCTGTGCATATTAAAAAACAAACAAACAGATAACAAAAACTCATTCCAGAGTTTAATTGAGAGATAAAAGACCTTGAGTAGGCAATATAATGCTTAGAAGAATAAATTGAAAGACTTGTATTACCTGACTTCAAGACTTACTGTAAAAAGTATAATAATCAAGAGTATAAACACATAGATCAATGGAATGTTATGTAAAGCCCAGAAGGAGAGCCACAGAAACATAGTCAATTGATCTTTGAGAAAGGAACAGAGGGAGTGCAATGTTGAAATAGTATTTTTAAAATAAATGTGACAATTGGATGTACATATGTAAAAGAATGAATTTAAACACAGGCATTACACCTTTTGCAAAATCTAACTCAAAAGGGTCTAGACTTAAGTATAAAGCACATAATTGTAAAACTTCTAGAGGTAAACATAAGAAAATCTAGATGGCCTTGGGTGTTCTCATGAGTTTTTAGATAAAACACCAAAAGCATGATCTATGGGGGGGAAAAAAAAAAAGTTATACTTGATTAAAATTAGAGACTTCTACCCTGTGAAAGACATTGTCAAGAGAATGTGAAAAAAAAAAAAAAAAAAAAAGAAGGAAAGGAAAGAAAATGAGTCATAAATTAGAAGTTTAGCATTTAAAAAACTATCTGATAAAATGATTTTTTAAAATATTCAAAGAACTCTTAAAATTCAACTATAAGGTGGCTCAGTTGTTGGGCGTCTGCCTTCGGCTCAGGTCATGATCCCAGGGTCTTGGGATCAAGCCCCGCGTCGGGCTCCCTGCTCAGCGGGAAACCTGCTTCTCCCTCTCACACTCCTCCTGCCTGTCTTCCCTCTCTCGCTATGTCTCTCTCTGTCAAATAAATGAACAAAATCTTAAAAAAAAAAAAAATGTTAATGAAGCAAAAGATTAATTGAGCAAAAGGCCTAAACAGACATATTTACCAAGAAGATGTACAAATGGAAAATGCATATGAAAATCTATGTAACATCATTTGACATTACAGGACTTCAAATTGAGACAACAGTGAAATACCATTACCCACATATTAGAATGGCTAAAATGTAGGGGCACATGGGTGGCTTAGTCAGTTAAGCATGCGACTTTTAATTTCTGCTCAGGTAATGGTCTTATGGTCCTGAGATCCAGCCCCACTTTGGGCTCTGTGCTCTGCAGAGAGTCTGCTTGAGATTCTTGCTCCCCTCTCTCTTCTCCTCCCCCTGCTTACCTACATGTTCTCTCTCTCTCTCAAATAAATAATCTTTAGAATGGCTTAAATGCAAAATAATAATAAGGATACAAAACAGATAAAACTATTTGGTGGTAAGGATGCAAGACATTGCTGGAGGGGATGCCAACTGGTATAGTTACTTTGGAGGTCAGTTTGGTAGTTTCTTACAAAGCTCAAAACAGTCTTACCATTCAACCTAGCAGTTGTGTTCCTAGGTATTATATCCAACTTATTTGAAAACTATGTCCACACAAAAATCATCAGGTGATTGTTTATAGCAACTTTTTTCATAATTGCCAAAACTGGGAGCAACCAAGATGGCTTTCAGTAGTTGAATTGGTAATCTGTGGTATATCTATACAATGGAATATTTTTCAGCAATAAAAAAATGAGCTATCAATCCATGAAAAGACCCAGATAAAGCTTATAAGCTAATGTTAAATAAAATAAATGAATTTGCAAAGGTTACATACTGTATGATTCCAAATATATGACATTCTGATAAAAGCAAAACTATAGAGATGATAAAAAGATCAAAGGTTGCCAGAGATGAGAGAGGTAAAGAGGACTGAATAAATGAAGCACAGGGAATTTTTTAGGGTAATGCAACTATACTATATGACATATAATGGTGAATACATGACACTATGCATTTGTCAAAAGCCATAGGACTTTATCACATAAAAATCGAATCAGTGTATGCAAATTAAACACACACACACACACAAAGGTCGGGTGGTTGCATCCCAGGGCAAAATGTCAAATGGGAAAAAACAGTCTAACTGTATTATATGTGTAACAGTTTCACTGAATAGGGTGAGAGAAAATGTTATTGCCCTATGTAATTTTGGAAATGAGTGGAGTCTAAAACTAAAGGAAAAAGAAGCTATACAAAGAAACTGTAGTTTAGTTGTTCAAGTTCTTCCCTTCAGGACAGTGGTAAATAATTCTGGTATTGCTATACCTGTATACTAGAAATACACAATTAATCAAATGGATGACAGATGGTGAAAGCCACATTTCTTGCTGCTAGAGTGGGAATTTATAGATAATCAAAGGTGAGGAGGTAATTTATGTGGGAATGCATTACAATTAGGGTCATCAGTATTGAACTCATGTTTAGCTTAACATATATAGAGATATTTACACATAGAAATATTTATAGATGTATGTATATACATGGGTTAATATACACATGTATATGGCCTTGCTCTTTTTGCTTAGAGGGTCTTGAAGCATCAGTACCTCAGTGACCACAAGCACACCTTATACTTAGATCTTGGCTTTTAATACAGTTCTTACAATTAAAAAAATAGGCCTTTTTGGGGGATTTGGCGGATTCTAGCATTGGAGTAGGAGATAGAAAATAAACCTTGAGTATCTTGTAGTACAGAAAATATTTTAAAGACAGTCAAATACAGTAATGGTGCTATGTCAAGGGGAGACAAGAACCAATTGGGAATGTTCCTGATGACCAAGGCTGGAAAAATTTGAGCAACAAAGTAAATGAAATTTTATTGAATTATAAATCCAAAGTATAAAAAAAAATCCATAAATCCATGCTGATGTAAAGAAATGATTGAATAAAGAAATAAATAAGGGGGAATAGACAAATATTTCATGCATAAATCTAGATAATTTCTGTAGATACTTTGCCATCAAGGAGGTGGAATATAACTCCCCACTGCTTTTGTGTGGGCTCTACATATTTACTTCCTTTCAAAGATTACAGTATGAAAGGATCAAAAAAGAGTAAATTCACAGTGAAGAAACTTGACAAACACTACTTCAGCCAGGTGTGAAGGTTAACATCAATAGTGTTAAGTCTTCTTGGTAGTACATCCCCTTGATATGAGGTGAAGAAAATGGCACTTTATCTCTTTGGTCTTCCTCACAAAGGCACATAATCCCACTATAACCTTGAGAAAAATGTCAGACAAATCCCATTTGAGGTAAAATTTACAAAATGTCTGACCATTACTCCTCAAAACTGTCAAGGTCATAAAAAACAAGTAGTCTGTAAAACTGACATAGCTACGGGGAGCCTAAGGGTACATGCTTACTAAATGTCATGTAATGATGTAATGTGGCAATTTGAATGGGATTCTGGGACAGAAAAAAGACATTAGGTAAAAACTAAAGATATGAATAGTGACCAAACCCCAGTTAATGATAATGTATCAATATTAGTTCATTAATTGTAACAGATGTGCCATGTGAATTGTTAATTGTCAGGGAAACTGGATATGAGTCTCATGGGAAATCCCTAAACAATCTTGATGATTTTTCTCCAAATCTAAAACTGCTCTAAATTAAGTTTATTAAAAACATAATTAATAGGGGTGCCTAGGTAGCTCAGTCAGTTAATCATCCAGCTCTTGATTCAGCTCAGGTCATGATCTCAGGGTCGTAGGAGTGAGCCCCGCATATGGCTCCAGGTTGGGCATGGAGCCTGGTTAAGATTCTCTCTCTCCGTCTCCCTCTATCCCTCCCCTGCCTCTAATACAACAACAACAACAACAACAACAACAACAACAACAACCATAATCAGTAAAATTGAGTGATAGCTACAACTTAATGTCCTTGATGATACAGTTTTTCTTAAACTTACCATTTTATTTAACATTAAAAATATGTCTGTATAGTCTAGTTTTGTATTTCAACTGTATTTTTATTTTTCCTCAACAAAATTAGTGTGGAGATCATCCTTTATTTTCATGAATATGTTGTACAAAACTGTATTAATTCATTTTCTTTTTTTTTAATGAGTCGTTTTTAAGCCAGAGAAATCAACCATTATGCTAACCCAAAACAGTGCCAATAAGCAATCCACTGTAATTAGATTTACCTGTTAACTTTCTAAATTTGTTTCCTTGATGATAAGCTTACCAGTAAGGAATAATTGATATTAGATGGTTATCTAATTAAAAAAAAAGTATCCTTTAATCCGAACTTACTACTGCATTTAATGCTAACTTTCTTTTTGCTAATGGAAAATAAGCAATATATATGTAATGAAAAGACATGTTGTGTACACACACATACAAATAATATGGGAATAAATTCATTATTTTAATGCATGTACACATGCATAATTTAGAATGATAATAGAGTTAAAATTCAACATAAATTTTTATACCATAACCAGAAGCTGTAAGTGTGTGTATATATATGCATATATGTGTGTGTATGTATACACACCCACAGATAAATATATAGAGAGATAATATATACATATGTATATGTGTGGGTATACATTTACAGTATGTGAATAAATTCATTATTTTATTATGTTATTAGTCTGTGAGATTAAATTAACATGGCGACATGGTATATGGATTTAGGCAAAACATACCCTCAATCATTCTATTGGCATTGTGCGATCCTGAGTTACAGAAGACCTCATGTATTATCATTGGTTTGTCTGTATACTAGAACTACCTATTTCAAGTCAGTAACATTCATAATGTATCTTTTGCTTTGGATATGTTATCTTATTTCATCCTCTTAAAAATTATTTATGGAATTATTATACCATTTTCTAAGTGAGGAAATTGAAACTCAGGGAAGTAAAAGAATTGTTCAAGAAAACATAAGTAGTAGAGATTGAAATCCAGGGTTTTCTGATGGCAAAGTCCACTTTGGAATATACTACAATGTCTTCTCAGTAATCTAAATGGTAAAATAGGTTGGCAGCTATCTTATGCAATATTTTTTAAGTAACCTCTACCCCCAGTGTGGAGTTCAAATTCACAATCTAGAGATCAAGAGTCACATGCTCTACCAACTAAGCCAGCTAGGCACTCCTTAAGCAGTATTGATTTGGTTAGGCTTACTTTATTCTGCATGAACTGTTGGCTATCAACCTATAGTTGCTCAGAGATGAATTATTTGTTTTTAGCAAGTTCCAACTATCACCCACTTTCTCCCACTTTGCATCTCATACTCAGTTTCCTCTAAGAGGAACGTTTTTCATTTGTATTTTCTGCTCAGGAAAAAAAAAATAAACCGACAAATATTTTTATTTGGCTACCTAGTGTAACAATCAGAAAGTTTTAAGGATTGGGACATATTCATATAGCGCAAATCCCAAAGTTAAATGAAATTGTCAGCTGTGCTCCTTTAAAATCTTGTTCAGTACAGTCCTTATAACTAGAAAACCTGTAAGAGACATTCATAGCACTTTTCCTGGAATTTTTTTAGTGATAAATGTCTCAGTCAACATAAATTGAAAGGATTATAGTCACCAAGCATCCTTCACTTCTGCCATCTTTTATATCTACTTCACATGAATTCTTTACTCTTATGTCAGGAAAATACTTTTTTTTAATCTTGTAGCAAATTATACTTCATATATAAAGTATATCTGTCCCTACATAGAGAAAAAGAGAGTGAAGACGCAAGCCGGGGGAAGCTATTATGTTTACTATAGGTTGATTATTTTTATCTACATTTTCTAACTACTTCTTTAAAATTTTTCATGAAGAAGTTATTATATTTCTATTTAAACCAAGTCTGTCTGACCCAAGAAACATGCCAATTCCAATTTACATATCTCTACATGAATGTGTTACCATGTTAAGAGAAAGTTAAATGTGACATTTTTCAAGTGCCCTTCTCCAATAATGCTCTCCATTTAGAAACGGTTTCTGAATTTGGATATTATTATTTTTCTTTTTGAATTTGGATATTATTTTAAAGTGATAGTTTTTGTCATAGTGTTACTGAATTAAGGAAAACAGAGGCAGTTGTTTTCAACTTTTATTCTTCAGCTGTGAAGAATTTTTCTAAAGAGCTTACATTATAAGCATTATATATCTTCTAGTATCAAAATTGGAACTGTAACCATCGTCTTCCAGCTACAAAGTACATTTCCCTGACCACTACAAATATTTATAATCTCCTGTGTACCTACTAAGGGCAAGCTGGCACAGAGAATATGAGGGACAGCCTCAGCCTATGACTGATGAGTGTCTACACAGTAATGGTACAATCTGTGATCAAGACCTTGGCCCTCACTCAGTTCTGCAAACTGAGAACCACTAATTATTCACATAGAGGTAATCCATCCCTAGAGAAATTCATAAACAATTGAACAAACTACAGTGTTTCTGTGTTAATTTACAATGGGATATAAAATGTGATAGAGTCACCAGCTTTATTCTTCTATTTATTTTACTGCATGCATACTGATTATTTACAGTGTTCCAAGTGTAAATGTGGAAATTATGTGTAACAAATATGAACACCACTCAGTCAAGTCACAATGTAGAGTTTAGTGCTACAAGGCAGAATGGGGGAAATAACTCAAAAGGTAGAACCGTCAATGTTGGGGAGTCCTTGAATAGCAGAATGATAAATTATGACTTAATTTCTCAGGCAATTAGAACATGTTGGAAGTTGTAGAGTCGGCAAATTATATGATTAGAGTTACATGTCAGGAAAATTGATTTTGCAAATATGTTATAGTTCTAAATATTGTTCTTTTTCTGCCTAAGATTGTTTTTTCCCATATTCTCGGGGAACTGCCCCATTTTTCTTTGGAAAGACACCCTACTGCTAGTGATAAAAATGCTTTCACTGGATTGAAGGGAAAACGAGGTAGTAGCTAGTGTTGTTTCAATATTATTAATATTGTCAAGACAAAAGAGGGAATGAAATCCTCATCAGAGAGACACTGATGATTTTGCTTCTGAGTAATTAATCAAGTAAAGAGCTACAGGGAAAGAGGGAAATGGAGAATTTAAGGATGTCTCATTTTGATCTAGGAGATGAGAAAATACTGATGGTCTTGATATATTTAATGGTATCCAATGAAAAAGTTCATTTAGAAAACCAGGAGAATAAGATCCTTGCTTCCCCAAGTAATTACGTGACCAAAAGCCCTTGATCCTCTCTGCCTTTTTTTCTTAGATGTTTCACTGTGAAATGATGGAGTTGAACAAAATTATCTCTAAATTTAATCCAGGTCTAAGATCTATATTATAACAGAAATGGCTATTTTTATTTTATCATGGAAAATTCAATTTCTTGGATGATTACTCATTACTTGAGATCCTTATGTGAGCATAAAGTTCATTTCATACACTATTACAGAAACAGATTCTAATTAAACCTTAGAGCTCAGAAACATTGCATTAAGTTGAGTTTATGATAGCAACAACTAGGAATGGGTATTTTGCGATACAGTAACAAATGCACCACTGCATTGTCAAGTATCTCATGATCCTTTACCCTTGATTTCCCCCTCTCCTTCCTGCTGGGGCCCTAGAACCGCTGCTGAAGCCTCAATCCTAGGACTCTAGAGTGGGATGATACAAGGAACAGTATTTTAATTCTCTGAGGACTCACTATGAAGTAAACTATCTCCTAATTGTAGAAGCTGGATATCTCCTTTATATTTATGACCAAGTCTAGGGTTGTAGGTGTAGAAATAGAATTAGTCCAATCTGAATCTTTCAGATTAACCATCATATACAAAGCACCAAGCACATGCCTAGGACAAGTTAGACACTCACAATTTCATTTATTAGATAAATTATCTTTTCATTGATTACTTGTCTGGGGGTCAGACAATGTCTTAAATGTGCTTTGTTTGTTCTGATGGTAATGCCACTTTCCCAGCATCCTCCACTGAATTATCTAATCTGCAAATGTGAATGTTCTTAGCTCCTATAGCTATGAATATTAATAGCCATTTACCCTTCTATTCTTGCTTTTTTCCTCAGCATATTCTGCCCTAACCTATTTGTGTTGAGTAATTTTATTGTAGCTATTTTAATTGTATGGTTTGTTTGGTTTGTTAAATTTCTTCACAGAAATCCTCAAGGCAAAACTCAGATTAATTTGACCTATATACTTCTGCCCTTTGCTTTGCCTTTGAGCTCTTTTTCTCCCCAATATGCCAAGTCCAAGTCCAGAGAATGGAATGTAGATAAGTCACAGTTCTTTCAGGTTGAGACATTCTCAATGCATTCACTTCTCACTCAGGTTGTGAATGAAATCATCAAGACACTCACTGCTTGAGTGTGGGGAAATGTAAAAGGTTCAGGAAAAGAGCCCATTGATTAGCTTTTGACCACTTTTGGAAGTTTTATTTTCATTCTGGGTCTGAATTTCCCAATTTGTTTATTTGTTTATTCCCAACTGTAAAATTAAGAGACTTGCTTAGATCTCTCTAGGTTTCTTTTCAGTTTTCATTTATGTATATAACATATGTATCTTGGTAAATATTCAAAGGGATGTTAAATATATGTTTGGTTTATATCATGAGACTCAAAAAAAGAAAGAAACAAAGAAATCAGAGGCAAAACTGCTCTTTGGTCAGCGATTAACTGGGTACTGTGATGCAGATTTACTGCAACACGGATCAGTCCATGACATCTTTTTTTTCCTTTTTTTAAGATTTTATTTATTTGAGAAAGAGAGCATACAAGCATGGGGGGACAGCAGAGGGAGAGGGAGAAGCAGGCTCCCTGCTCAGGGAGCCTGATGTGGGGCTCAATCCCAGGACTCTGGGATCATGACCTGAGTGGAAGGCAGACGCTTAACGACTGAGCCACCCAGGCACCCCTCCACGACATCTTTATAAGAGGAAATTTTATATTGTGTTTAAAAGCAACCAACCTGTAAGCAAACAGACCTTGCTTCACATCATCACTCCACTATATACTGTGTGACCTTCAACTCCTGCCTTGAACTTTCTTAGCTTCAGTTTACATTAAATGGAAATCACAGTATTACACAATTAATGATTTACAGTGAGGTTAAATGAGTTGTTGAATTTAACCCAGTGTTAGGCACATGAAATTGCTTATTAAATCTAAATATTTTCATTAATCATATAATTAGTAGAAACATTTATTCTAGTGTGCTTGCAAATATCTGTTCTGCAAGCATGAGGGTGTTCATGAACATTACTGATGCTTTAATGCTGAGACACTCCTCTAAAAGTCTATAGGCCCATTAATGAATCCACAGTAGATAGAAGTTTGCTCTTTGAAGACAGGATGTTTTCCTCAAATTTGTATCTTTCATGAACCCTAGCACAGGCTCCAGCATATCATACATGTCTTGTTTTATATTTATGACATCATCTTGTCACTCTTCTATGACTAAAGGGATACATCATTTTTCTTTTAAACTTGGTTTCCAGTGGCAAGCTTCAACAAATTCCATAGCCCTGTACTTTAAAGTATGGATAAAATAGGATAAATCATCTAAGGATGGAAATATGTAGCATGTCTGTATCTTGGCAGAGTTATTAATAACAGCATCTTTTTTCTGTAGAGACTCCATATAGCCTTTGATATTTTCAACAGAATGTTCCAGAAGGCCATTACCAATACATGAGAGAGGTTGAACCTTCTTTCACGATCTAGATCTAATTATTTCATCATATTTATATTGAAAGTGAGACACAAGGAATTTACCCATGAAAATGAAGATTTGTGGTCTCCCACATTTATAGTTATAAAACTATGAAACTGTGGAGGCCAAGATATTGAAGGAAAGAGAAGTGGTATTTATTGATTACTTATGTTTTATCAAGTCATGTGACATAATATGAATTCTTCATATCACACTAATTACAAAAGTTATTTATAGAAGAGAATGCATATACATGTAGTAAGCAGTAGCACTGAGATCTGAGCCTCAAATCTTTAAAACTATTTTTCCTTTATAATTTTTTCCTTTGATCATGCAATTAAACCCCCTCATTTAACAGGCAAATGCCTAATTCCCAGTATCCTGAAGTTAAGTGGTTTGTTTGAGGTTATGTATCAAGTTAGTGGCAGAGTTGGATGCCTTTCTGAATAGGGTGGTAATCATTTGCCAACCGAAACTGAAATCTTCACTCTGATGTTTTCTTTCATAAACAGGAAACATATACTTGTCCTCTACTGAAAATATTTACTTAAAATTAAAAGTGGGTTAAAACAGGATCTTGATACATTATCAGAAGAGTTTAGATTTGAGATCTTTTTAGAGTGAATTAACAGAGAACACTTCCAGTCAATGCCTTCGGTGCTTCTTTGATGCCTCTGGAAATAATGCTGCATGAACTATGACAGTTCATTTTGTTCATGTTCTTGATTCAATTCATTCTAAGCAGAATCTTTATTACACTACATTTTAAAGAGGACAAGTCTTAGCAGGTGATTCCCTTATTAGGTACAACACATACACACCCAAATAGGTTTGCATTACCCTTTGAAAAATGTTGTTTCAGGCAATTTTTATACTTTAAGCACAGCTTCCCATATATAATTCATCAACCACCAAAGGGACACACTTTAAGGATAATGAACATCAATAGAGACCTCTCTGCAAAACATTTAGCCTAGTGAAGGGTAATTACTTTGAGCTCTAGTGATTCCACTAGTATACTTCCTATAGGAAGCCCAGCATATTTGAGGGCAAATGAGGACTACAACAGAACAGTTAATGTTTTTCTCTGTCATTCTTGCCAGGATATTGAGCACTAAATGATGTAAACTATATCTAGTAAACCTTTCTGAAGGTTTTACCCCTGTCATTTGATGCTTTAGTGGATGATCTCTAGCCAATCCCCCAAACCAAGAGATAGCAAATAAAAGTGGTACCAGGAGGCAGTTGTACCCAGTGGCAAATAACAGAAATTCTAGATTCTGTCTACTAACACCAAAGTCTACACCTTTTACTCTTAGGTTTCCATATAAGGCAAATAAGTTACCTATTTAACCTTCATTTCTTCATTCATAAAGTTGGAAAAATAACAATGCTTAAGGAAGGTGGCATTTTACAAGTGAAATAAGAATCTTTAAAAAGTACCTGACATATTGTCTTGCGATAATAAATGTTCAATAAACATTTCTTACTTGTACCACAGAGCACTATCTTTAATGCTCAAAAAACCCTATGAAAGAAAAATCATTGTCCCCATTTTATAGATCTAAGAAACTGAACCTCAAGGTGGTGCTGTAGTTGACAAACTATTAAGTGTTCAAATCAATTCAAGCCCTAGTCTGTTCAGTTTTAAAGCTTATGTGTTTTCTATCCCACCAAGCATGGAATTACTGTAACATTCAAGAAGTGGTCTTAGGAGGTAAATGAACCTGTTAGCAAGGCACTATTAGAAAAAACAGCTCAATTTCAACCCTGCCATAACTCTGACCATTGTGTTTGGCAGACACACTTCAGCTTCCAGATGGATAATGTTGAGCCAAGCCACTAATCAGGTCAGTAGGTCAACCCAGAGGAAGTGTTTTGCGGCTAATGTATCCTGGCAGATTTTACAAAATGTGTTCACGCTCAAAATCTGGTACTCTACAGGGCATATTAAGGGCCTTTCAGTGCAGAGGCAAATAAGGGGAAATGCTTATCTTCAAAATCTCCCATGCTAAGGTCCCTTTACTCATGCTTTGTGGAACACAATTTCAGATGTCAGTCATATATTTGCACAAACCTCAAAAAGATGAAGCCATGGCCCCTATGGGACATTTTGGGGGATTAGGTGTTCTTTCCAACTTTTGGGCAAAGTATACATCAGGATTTCACCCTCTAGAATAATGTAGAGCATGCCTGTTATAGAGACATGGTATAGTGAGAGAAAATAGCATGCACGTAGGATACGGGCCAATGTGGTGGCATTTCTGGCTCTTATCACTTGTGATCTTGGGCAAGTTTCTTATTTCTGAGTCTTGCCTGTATCATATATAAGCTTTGGGTGATGATACTGCAACATAGAGTTTCTGTGGGTAATAAGAGGGGAAAAATGTTTAAAGCAATTGACAGTCAGTTGGTACATAGCACAACTTCATTTCATCATTGTTCTCATAACCATCTTGTAATGAAATTCCTAAAGTCTGGCATCCTAAATTAAATTCCTAAAGTTGAAAATCTCTATAGGGTCAGACATTCTATGTAATGTGTTGAATCTGTTTTACTGAAACTGTACTGACTGGATCTGTAGATGTCAAAAACCCAGCAATGAAATGATTTAACTCTAAATTAATGGTTACCAAAACCAAAGTGGCCCTCAACAATCTAACAGTCTTAGGGTTTATCTTCCTCTCATTGCTTTCTCATTCATCATGACCGTTAAAACTTTTCCATTTTCCTCAAAGGTCTGTTGCCTCCTTCTCTGCCCCATTCTCTCTTCACCATAAAACACATGATACAAAAGATCCCCTGAAAAATGTTTCATAGAATGTGCACTTCTTTTTTTTTTTTTTTTTGCCTTCAAGTATACTCACAGTTCCTTGCTGAAATAGTTTTTTGTTTTGTTTTGTTGAAGTAAATTCCAAGTGCCTACTGTAGCTTCTAAAATGTAGTAGGTGTTCAATACACACATGCTAAATAAATGGGCAGTACATTTCAAGAAATAATGAGCTGGGTGGTTGAAACAATAGTACCTTTTACATTTGGATTGAGAATAATACCTCTTCATGATTTTACTGTTACTTATAAAATATAAGGGTTTTTTGTTTTTGTTTTTGTTTTTTTTCTGTGTTAATTCCCAACTATTCTGTGATTTAGTCAGGTCAGACATGATCTCAGGTAAATGTTAGTTGAGAAACCATAGATAGCTTTCCGGAGAGAATTAATCATCTGGGATTAAAACATAGGTTGTGGGGCGCCTGGGTGGCTCAGTCGTTAAGCGTCTGCCTTTGGCTCAGGTCATGATCCCAGGGTCCTGGGATGGAGCCCCAACAGGGCTCCCTGCTCAGTGGGAAGCCTGCTTCTCCCTCTCCCACTCCCCCTGCTTGTGTTTCTGCTCTCGCTATCTCTCTCTGTCAAAAAAATAAATAAAATCTTAAAAAACAAATAAAAATAAAAATAAATTAAATAAATAAATAAATAAAACATAGGTTGTCCGGGATGCCTGGGTGGCTCAGCTAACTGACTGATTAAGCGTCTGGCTTCGGCTCAGGTCATGATCTTAGGGTCCTGGGATTGAGTCCCCCATCCAGCTCCCTGCTCAGCACGGGGCCTGCTTCTCCTGCTCCCCCTGCTTGTGCTCTTGCACTCTCTCTCTCTGTCAAATAAATAAATCTTAAAAAAAATAAATAAAACATAGGTTGTCCTTTCCATGTTCATTTTTTCTCCCTGCATACTACATGGTATTATAAATGTTTATTATGAAGAACAGTGCCTAAGCTTAACAGACCTATCTAAAATGGAATGAAAAGTTATTTTAGTACTTAGAGATAGCAAAAGTCTGTTCAATGTGCATCATATCCTGGTTTTGTTCCATATAACAGGTATGCCAGCAATGCTCAACTTTGATTGTTCAAGGCTCAATAACTTTGAAATAATTTCTCTTAAGACATATGTCATTGTCACTGGGGAGGGTATGCGCTCTGGTAAGCGCTGTGAATTGTGCAAGACTGTTGAATCTCAGATCTGTACCTCTGAAACAAATAATGCAATATATGTTAAGAAAGAAAAAAAAGAAGAAGAAGAATGTAGCAGGAGGGGAAGAATGAAGGGGGGGAATCGGAGGGGGAGACGAACCGTGAGAGACGATGGACGCTGAAAAACAAACTGAGGGTTCTAGAGGGGAGGGGGGTGGGAGGATGGGTTAGCCTGGTGATGGGTATTGAGGAGGGCACGTTCTGCATGGAGCACTGGGTGTTATGCACAAACAATGAATCATGGAACACTATATCTAAAACTAATGATGTAATGTATGGGGATTAACATAACAATAAAAAATTAAAAAAAAAAAAAAGACATGTCATTGTACTATCTGGATATTCTATCATATCTGGTACATTGCTTTGAGTTCCATAACCAGTAGACTAACAAAGTATACAAGTAGACCTTGGATAATGTTTCCTAGGTAGTAACTGTTATCTTATTTCCTTCTCCATGGTACTTTCTTTGTTAGTATGCATGGGATTTACAAAAGAGGAGAAACATTCCCTGAAAAGAGTGTTTACTTGTTTTTAAGCAACTTTAATATCAACCATAGCCCTCTCCAATTCTTTCTCATAATGTCAGGGAAATAAAAGTATGATCTTTTTCTACAAAAAATATATATATTGTTGCATTTGGCAGCAGCAATATTATAGGGATATATGAGATTTAGGGAGTCTGCAACTTACTTGATCTATGACCTTAAGGTGAGTCTCATTTCTCCATCTGTGAAATAGGGCCAGTAATTATCTATATCACCTGATTATTGTACATGTGTATAAAGACAATGTACTATATATGAAAGTGAAGATATTATGCTCATTGCTAAATTAAATTTACTATTTCCCAATTATTATATTTGTCTATTCTTCTCCCTCCACATAGTTATTGTGTACACAAACCAGTGTTTTATTCCAAAGAATCAAAAGATCTTAAAAGTATTTAAACGTCTAAGAATTGAGAAATAATTCAAGAAATGGAGACTTTTTAATCAATGCCTTCAACTTTTACAGCACACACACACACACGATTGCAATTTTGTCACACTTCTCTTTCACTTGGTTTGTATTCCTGTGTGTGTAGTGTGAAATCTGCAGAAGGCTTGATCAAGCTAAATTCAGAACTGTACAAGCCTGATGCCATTCAGATGAGAGAAGGGGACAAAGAAGAGAAACAACATTATTTATATCTGTTCTGTGCCATTATTTAATAATCCAAAAAAATAAGCAAACCAAAAACAAACAAACAAAAAGAAATCTTTACTATGGGAATTTGCCTCTTACTTTGTAAGTGAGAATATATACATTATCAAACTTAAGTGATTAGGCAAAGCTCACACAACCATTAAATAGTGGTTTCATCAGACTGAATTCCAACCCTCTTCCTTGTACATTGGACAGTGAGACCTCCTAGTCTCTCAATGTATTGGGCTCTGAGCTATACACACAGGCATCATCAAGTATTAAGCACCAAATGTGCACAATTACCATTCTCCATCTATTCTCCTTTCTTTCTTGTCCTCCAATCGGTTCCCAATTTCCTGTCTTTCTTACTCTGAAATCCCATTTTATCTTTACTTTCTTGATTAAAACCATTAACTTCTCTCTGGGTGATAATCTGAGCTGCAATTTAGTGGCACTTCCACACCTACTTGTGACCCAAAGGTTCTCTACATCTTTACTGGCCATTCTGACCACATTGGGTCTCCATAAAGAAAAACAGCTCAGTTTCACGATGTAGCCATCTTTTGATTGTAGAAATATATCAGATTTCTGTCCAAGACAAAGAATTCTTATTGCCCCTGAGTTTTTTATGCTGAATTGTATATAATACTACCTTGAGGTTTATTGCCTGCTTTAAAAAATTGAATCCTTGTCTGGGACATTGGGTTATCAGTACAGCTACTTTATCCTTTTAGATTTCTATTTTTGTTTCAGAAGGACTGAATATTCATTATGGATTCTTATTTGCAAGCCAGAGAGTTCTTGTAGGGTTACTGCCTAGTCCACTTCAGCCTGTGGAAGGCTCAACTTTGCTACATCCTTACTTCAGGTGGAAGGAATAAAGGCAATAAAAAAGGAAAGGAAAATAATCTGCTTAGCAGTGTATGTCTCTGCAGAGGGGTCTAAAGGAAGAACCAATTATGGGGACATGTTTTCATGAGTGGCCCAAATTTAGGCAATAATGAATCATCAATCCTCTCTCTCATTGGACAAACAAAAGTGTAGAAACTTAAATGCCTTAATAAATCATATAACATTTACCAAAAGGGGAAGTTTTAGAATCTAGAAGTTCTGGTTTAAAGATAAGTGATCTTACCCCCTACCCACACATACCAGTCTCATGCGGGGCTTAATTAAAGCCCCCCTTCTGCAGGTTTTCTAATTAGATGCGCAGACTGCTGTAAGTGAGGGATACTCCATATTTTCCTGGACTTGTTAAGAGTATTTTGAGTCCATGTTAGGGACTCTAAATTAGTACCAAGAGGTTTAACTAGTAGAACATGTTATATAACATATATATGAAATAACAGACTAAGCATAACAAACATTTTAAAAGTAACATTAAACATGTGGCAGACACCCTCATCAGTGTACTGTCCACTTTAATCGTCACAAAATTAGATGTAGTAGTATTGCTACAACTGTTACCAAGAGCCAGACTCCATATAGAACTTATGACGTGACAGCCTTTGTTCTGAGTACAAACACACACACGTAACTACGTGAACTCACTTAATCTTCATAGAACTCTGTGAGCTAGGCATTATTATTTTTATCTCCATTATACAGATGAGGAAATTAAGGCCCAGAGGCACTAAATAATGGTTATTCAGTAGGTATTAATTGAATGTCTCCGCTTGCTGGACAATACGTAAGCACAGGGGATATAAGGTGCATATGGAATGAGAAGTCCTAGAGCCTTCAGTCTAGAACAGAAGGTGGAGCTAAACTAATAGCACCCAGAGTTATTACTCATTAGCATGAAACTGTTATAATGAAGGATTATACTATGGAATATATAGTAGAGAGGTAAAATCTCATCTCTAGAAGAGGGAAGCTTTTCTTAAAGCCACTGTAATAGATGAAATCCCAAAAGTAGAGGGAGGGGATTGAAGGTAGTCTTTGAACTGAGCTCATGTACATTGCAGGACATGGAAAGTGGATAGTGTAAATTCAGGTGCACTGCAAGTACAGTATATGCAAATATTTCTAAATTTTATTATAAAAATTAAAAAGAATATAAAATATCTCATTAATACCTCTATTTTTTATATAGATTATATGTCAAAATGCTAATGCTTTGGATATATTGGGTTAAATAAAACATTAAAATTAACTGCATCTATTTAATTTACTTCTTTAGTGTAGTTACTAGAAAATTTATAATTACACATGAGGCTTTTCTTTTGTGGCTCATACTATAAAACTACTGGGCAGGCTAATAAAGTATTTCAGACCAAAGCAAATGTCAAGAGATGGAGGAGGAGGAGGAGGAGAAGCACACCTATGAGAATGCAGGAGATTAACTTTTGGCATGTGGCAAGGGATCAAGATGGACATAGAGGCAGGGTAAGGTCAGACACCTAGGACTTGGTGTCAGACACTAGGGTATTCTTGCTTCTTTACTCCACCAACCGCCAAATTTCCCTTCCCTCCAAGAGCTCTCATATATCCAGATCCATGTTCCTTGAGTTTACATTCTCCAAAATGAGCCTCTCCCAAAGAATGTACCAAAAACTGGAAGCAGGGGGAGAATGATTCATATCTCTCAGTTCCTTGAATGAACAAGTTTTTTTGGCCAGGGATGAAGCACTGAGGAAATAGTATAATTTGTTTTCTTACTGCTTATCCTACCCTCTCTCCTCTTTTCCACCCTTTTCCCATGGTTTTCCACCATTTTTTTTTTTCCTGTTTTCCTTTACCTAGTGGCAATCTTAGACAAATTCCATGAAGAAGATCCCTGGGGTCCACACTCATATTTCTTGTACTAAACCCTACCACTTTCAGAAGGAGCCAATCCTATCTCAGTGCAATGAGTATATTGTCCTAGAATCTATTATATCCTTCTTTGAGTTTTAGTTATATTATTATGTGTTTTCCTGGGATAAGCCAAGGGAATTTACTGAAGCAGACATGATACTAAGTGACTGTTACAGTTATTACCTTAACTAAATAAAAAGAGAGAGAAAAGGAAACACCTAGGAAATATAAAAAATACAACTAGAATTTTTATAATATGTAGAATATTGATCATTTGTGTTCATAAGTAGCAAAGTCTATTTTAAAAGACTGTGTAGTGAGAGAGAGAGACCGTCAGATAGGATAGAGGTGAGGTCTCAATGTCGGCAGCTGTACTTTTGTCTCTCATTAGAAATAACTGTGTTTGCTGGATTTAAAAGAGAATTTCTATTGGAATTTCCCTCTCTGGGTCCATAGGGGCTAAAGTGACCTATGTTATTTTTACTGATTTACCATTTTACTAAAGCCTAGTTAAAAATTAACTTCCTTCACAAAACTTACCTAGGTAATCTTTATAATACAATTTATTTGCTTTGAATTTCATATGATTTATTCTGGGGCTTCCTATTGCTCTCCTACAAGAGGTATTTGAAATACTTTGTAATACTTTTTGTTCTTTCTATTCTACTACATTTATTTATTTATTTATTTATTTATCCATCTATCTATCTATATCCATTTATTTTGGTTCTTCCTTTTCTCTCCTATTCTCAGTTTTTTATATATTAAATAAAATTTAATGTCTGTTATTCTGTCACATACCCTGAACATGGCCTTGAGGCTGTCAAATTCAATCTACCCAGAAAGAAAGTATGTAAACATAAGAGCTGCCATAGCTACATTGTGGAAGCATGGATATGATTCAGGGGAAATGAAAAAGAGCAGAGTTCATCAAAGAGGTACTGTTTCAAATGATTCCTGATAAATAAGTAAGTGTTTGCCTTTAAAATGGTGAGAAAAAAATCCCAGATAAGAACAGCAAGATTTAGAATAGTGAAAAAAATTGCGTTCTGAAAAATACACATAGTTCAGTGTAGCTGGACATAAGGGTATTAGCATTTTGGAAATGAAGTTGGAGAAATGGCCAGGGTTTAAATTAATACCATGTTAAATAATTTAGGCTTTATCCTGTAGACATAGAGAGACACTAAAGACATTTAAACAAAGTGGTATGTAATTAGCATTGTGTTTGAGAAAGATTATTCTTGCAGTAATACAGAGATTGTTTCCTATGTGTACCACATTGTTATTTATTTCTAAAAATTCTGAAAGAATGAGACCTCCTGTTTTCAATTGCTTTCTTCCCAAGGAACCTAGCATAAGTCTCAGCATAAAGGGAATTTATTCATCTCTATCCAAAATAAATGAATATTATTGGAGCATGTTTCTTTAATAAGTAGAACATGTACTTTGGCACAACCCAAACCTAAGTTATAATGTGGTCCCACTTCTTAATAATTGTACATCATTACTGAGGCTCAGTTTCTTCATCTGTCAACATGGAAATGAAATATCCAGCTCAAAAGTGAGTTGTGAGAAATGTCCCTGGTGCATAGACGTCCTTCTTTCACACTCTGTGTTTATACATTAATATGTATGACTGTTTTCATGGATTCTTAAATTATTCCTCTCCCAGGGTATGTCTTCAAAATGAACTGAATGAAATGTTGTTAGATTTAGATTGCCATAAAAACAAAACCACCAACTACGGCAGAAAAGAATTTATTTTGAACTTTATTAGTGAAATATGTCAGCTATAGAAGGGAGAGAAGATTTTAGTGCAGCCACTTTAAATTCCAAACAATGCATAATAAGAGTTTAGAGCAAGAATCAAAGCCTATATACACATTGGGCTTTAAGCACATTCTAACTGACCCTGAACAAAAACCCAAATTTTATTCTGCACAGATGGCAGAAAGCAATATTCTGGTCCTGCCAAAAAATATGTGGGGACTGAGAGGACTAGATGAGTTATTAAAATGGCTCTTTTAGCATCACCTTTGATGAGATCTTCAAGACATTTCAAACCAAAGGAAAAACTTGCAATGACTTATCATAGAATGGAAAGTGAACATAGGATACTGATGCTTTGATGGATGTGTTCCCAATGTGGAATAAGATTTCAAATTGGATTACTAAATAGAGACACAAAGACCAAAAACTGAAAATGCTAACAAACTTTATTATCTGAGCTGGGGAGATAAAAGAATGGGAAGTCTTCCAAACAGTTGAATTTAGCTTCGGACCCAGCCCAGTTTTCTTTCCATCCTAAGTTCTTCCTTGGGAAAGTGCAATTACTCCTGGGGAAGTCTCCATCAAAATTTTCTCAACATGCAGCTCTGGCTAAATCCAGATTTACTGACCCCTGGGGCCTGGTTCTCCTGGTTTGCCAATCCAAACGATGCTTTCTCAACACTTGCATTGGCTGAATTATTTAAAAATGTTTAAATGATATTTTGAAGTTCCTTTTTTTTTTTTTTTTCTTTAATTAGCTCCCTGTGCCTGGGGGCCAGATGGCAATGAATGCTGCTGCTGTTAATTTAAATAAATAAAAATAAGAGGTCAGGCAGATTTCCAAATGCTCTGTGTGAAGCAAAGCACAACATGCATCCCCACATTTTTTTCTTTCTTGTCCTTTTCTTTAAAATGTTCAAATTGAATAGAAAATTCAATCAGCATATCTCTGATTCATTTACACTTAACACATCAGAATGTTTTTTAAGTGCTAGTTGATGTTAATGATACATTATTAAGATTTGTGCAGGTAGTTTCCAGGCTTTGGTTTCAGAAAGTGAAAGTTGCTTTTTAATGTTAAATGGGTCTGAAAGGTTGATTTCAATGCTGCTCTTGAACTCCACAAATGATAAGTCCATTCAGTCCAGGAAAATATATTTCTCCATGGACATAGTTATAATATATGGTTTTATGAAGCATAATATCCTCACGTATGCCCTCCTTTGTCATAAAAGTAACAGGTAACAAGTGGGTATTTGAAAAGGGTGAACCATTGAAATGGTAGAACTGGCTCTGGACATAATAATAATTGTTGAAAATATAAGTTAAAAATGTGTTTAACTTGGATGGTTTTATAATTTGTGGCAATTAATATTTATATATGTCCATGAATTTATAATCTACATACATTAAGGGTTGGAGTGGACAAGAACAGATAGAGATCAGGAAGTTTTGTTATAAAGGCTAGTATCAGAGTTATTTAATCTACCTGTATGAGTCAGTGTAGGCTCAGTTATGCCCAAGTAATAAAGAACCCCACAATCTTAGTTATTAGCATTAGTGGTGGGGATCAAAATAAGGGTTCTTCTATTTTTTATGGCAATTCACAGATCTAGGCTGAAAGAAATATTATCTAAATGTGCTTCTGAACAAACTGAGGGTTTCAGAAGGGAGGGAGGTTGGGGGATGGGTTATCCCAGTGATGGGTATTAAGGAGGGCAGGTATTGCAATGAGCCCTGGGTGTTATAGACAAACAGTGAATAATAATAAAAAATAAATGTGCTTCTGTATTCACCATAAGGGTTCAAAGGCAACCTGTTGAATTGTGCTCTCCTTTAAAATTTCATCCAGAAGTGACCTATCACTCCATCTCTCATTTCTTTGTCCAAAACATGTGATATGCCAACACCCAATTTCAAAGAGAATAGGGAATTTTGAGTCACCATTTGCCTAGACTGCTAAAAACCTAAAATATTTGGACAATTCTACCTATATCTACTGCACTAACCAAAGAGGCCAGGAAGAGAAAACCCTAAGAAAACATGCCACTGAAAATTCTCTAGAGTCAAAATCTAGGACACTCTATGACACCAAACCGGAAAGAGCAGGATTGAAGCCCTTAGAGTAAAGTGAAGGTAGAGATATGGAAGAATTGAAATAATGGAAAGGAGATTAATGAATGTTGGTGATTATCTTGCATAGAGAGGGATCTCTTTTATCTCTAAGGCATTCCTGACCTATGATGAGTCTGTGTTAAAGGTATAAAGTCAGGGCTGGTAACAAACTTGAGAGACTCTGCCTCACAACCAACTCTTCTATTCTTAGTATTTGATATTTGTATTTTTGTCATTCAGTCAATGGATTTAATTGAATTCCCTATATGATTGTGCTTTGCCCAAAAACCAAACAAAAACTTATTTTTCTTACTGATGTATTTCTGGTGCAGTTACTACAAATTGGCCACAGAGATGGTGAAGTCAACTCCCTTTCTCCTTGGATCAAAATGTTTCCATGATAACTATAGATTTTCCAGATGTAAATTCCCCAAGACTTTTCTTCTTTGATAAGTCCGTTTTATCTAGACCCTTAATTATTTCCCCCCCAATTTTGATACCTCTTTGTGTTCAATTCTAAACCACAGTGGAAATATCCTGGTTTCCAAAGATGGGAATTTGGGTACCAACTATGCTACTTTTAACCATGAGTTATCCTAGCAGTGTGTTTTAGTTTTATGATATACACAATGAGGATAATGTTATTTGCTTTACATTTTTTCCTATAATTTTATTTTATTTATTTTTTATTTTATTTTATTGTTATGTTAATCACCGTACATCATTGGGTTTTTGATGATTCATTGTTTGTGTATAACACCCAGTGCTCTATGCAGTACATGCCCTCTTTAATACCCATCACCAGGCTAACCCATCCCCCCACCCCCCTCCCATCTAGAACCCTCAGTTTGTTTCTCAGAGTCCATAGTCTCTCATGGTTCGTCTCACCCTCCAATTTCCCCCGCTCCGATTCCCCCGCCCTTCATTTTTCCCTTCCTACTATCTTCTTCTTTTTTTTAACATATAATGTATTATTTGTTTCAGAGGTACAGGTCTGTGATTCAACAGTCTGGCACACTTCACAGCGCTCACCATAGCACATACCCTCCCCAGTGTTTATCACCCAGCCACCCATCCCTCCTACCCCCCACTACTCCAGCAACCCTCAGTTTGTTTCCTGAGATTAAGAATTCCTCATATCAGTGAGATCATATGATACATGTCTTTCTCTGATTGACTTATTTCGCTCAACATAACACCCTGCAGTTCCATCCACATCATTGCAAATGGCAAGATTTCATTCCTTTTGATGGCTGCATAATATTCCATTGTATATATATACCATGTCTTCTTTATCCATCCATCTGTCATTTTTTATGAAGATAAAATACTGTCTCAAAATACATTTTTCAAAGGTCAAGAGATTGTAAACATTCATTAAGCATTTATTTCCTGGCCAAACTTTACTGACAATATTAAAGGAAACAATATACTGTAGTGTTCAGAAGTGCAGATTGTAGACTTAGACTTCCTTTGTTCAGTCTTGCTGCAGCCACTGTGTAAGTTTTGGTAAAATAATGTCCTGAGACACATCTTATCCATCAGTTAAATTGGAATGATAATAGAAATGCCAACCTTGTGGTATGGATATAACATTAAAGGAGATAATCTACTAAAAATTAGCTGTGTGCCTGGGAGACAGTAAGTACTTGAAACATGCTAGGTATTATTACTAAGTCAAACATGTGAAAGTGCTTTGTAAGCTATCATATGATGCAAATGTTAGTTACAATATTGTTCTTATTATTGTCACATTTTAGCATGTTGAAAGGAATCATATTAATCCTGTCAGCCTCCATATATCAGTGATAATTATTCAAATTAATGTGCCTAAATGATAATTACTTTATCATTGATGGTCTAAGTGTTTGAAAAGGAAGGAACTTGTAGGACACTGTCTACCAGCGTATATTTGAAAGTGGAGGGGGAGAAAAACCATTAGAGACTATGGACTCCGAGAAACAAACTGAGGGTTTTAGAGGGGAGGAGGCTGGGGGGATGGGTTAGCCTGGTGATGGGTATTAAGGAGGGCATGTATTGCATGGAGCACTAGGTGTTATACGCAAAAAATGAATCATGGAACACTACATCAAAAACTAATGATGTACTGTATGGTGACTAACCTAACATAATATAAAAAAAAAAAGTGGAAATATTTTTTTTAGTCCCTAAATGAACCAAATAGAACCCAATCTAAAAAAATGAACAAACAAACAAACAAACCAAAAAACAAAACCTAACCTAACCAAACAAACAAAAACGTCTGAAACTATGTGACAGGTTGTTTGGTTTTGGAAAAATGTCTTGTCATTTTTGTTTTGAATAGCCCATTTATACTATGTATTATATTCTTTATTCTTATCTTTGTTGTCCTGAATCACTCATATGTTTAAATAAATAAGCCATGTTTTTTTAAAGTCAAGTGAGTTAATATCTCTGAGAAATTATACAATATAACTATTTCAATATCAAATTAAAGACTAATCTTAAAACAGAAATCATTAAGACAGACCGAGCCAGTTCTCAGTCTCTTGGTCTGCTTGTTTCTCTCCGTCATTCCCTCACTCACAGACAAATGTTGATACATGTTTTCCCTTTTCATTAAAAAAAAAAAAAAAAAAAAAAGCTGGTCCTGTTAGTAATAGTATTAAACAAGATAAAACAATTTACACAGTTTTCTCAAATGTGAATTTTATTTTTGAAGAAATCACATATTAATTTTAAAACTTCATATCAATTAAATATAAAACACTTCAGATATTATGCATAAAACTAGGGATATACTTTCAGATAAGGATTCCGGCCTGGAAAAGCTTCTAATTCAGTAAGAGAGATAGGAAAGCACACAACTAAGTTTAAAAGAAACCAGTGCAATATGCATTCCAAGTGGTGTTTAAAGCAAATTGCCGTGTGTGCAGGGTAGAAAACGTGATTAATTCCGGATAAGGACATCAGGGAAGGTTCACAAATGCATTCCATCATCATTTGTGCGGTGTGGGTGGGGGAGCACAGGAGCATTTAGGTTCTTTATTTTTGACTTCCAGCCGGGCTCTAATTAATTTCCAAGGGACTCTCCCCTTGGATCAAGCTCTTCTCTTCAAACAATCCCCATCCCCACCTCCCAACCTTTTAATTGTTCACACATTGATTGCTAAGAAAGCTTTTGACCAAATGATGAAAAATTATGCATTTTCTTGTTTTTCCTGGGTCCTGGATGTTTCAATTGACATTGTCTGTACTTCAGAGATTTAAACCAAGGCACAGAACATGTATTTTATAGTGGCTATTTTTTGGTCTTTATTTTACATTCATACCACTTCTCTGGGCACTGTTTGTTCAGTTGTTTCATTAATGTGTGAACAAAAATTTTAATGATATAATTAAATCAATATGTCATTCATCAGAAAAAAGGAAATGAAAATCCATGTGTAGGTAAAGGCAATGTTTTGTGCTATCAGGATGGTAGGGGAGGCAGAAGTGTAAATAAGTAATTAAGTGTAAATAAGTAATTAAGTAACTACATATATAACCTACAGGAAGACAAAGTAAGAATTGGGCTCAGATAAAAAAGTGACAGTCTGTAACTATGGTCAGTCAGATTTGTTTCTTTTCTCCTCCACCCCATCCTACCCCAGGCATTGCAAACACTTCAAGGCTTATGAGCTATTAGAGTTTGTAAAGACATAATGTTCATGCAGTGCCTGTTGTTTAAATAAAAGTTTGTGTGTCTGTGCTCTTTTATTTTGCAACTGTTGGAAAGACATTTGAACTCAGTTAATCTTCACAGAAAATCTGAATGTGCATGATTATAATTGTAAATATACCAGATGGATGGTTGGATGCTATAGATTTTCCTTTACTCTTCCTAGTCAAATGTCCCTTCCAACCACTTCTTCCCCAGGGCACCTGGAGTGCCTAGGTTCCTTTTTCTCCTCCTCCTGCTTTCTTCCCTCTCTCCACTTTTAGGGCTCAGCTTTGCTATGCTACTTTGTACGCAGACTGCTAAGTGACATTTCATTGCACTCTTGCTTTGCCTGGAGTTTGTGGGACCTTCAGCATGGAGCTCCTACTTCAGACATAGCATAAATTCAATTAATTACTATGTTTAGATGATATCTTTCCAAACAAGAGTGAAAAGGGAATGATTACAATGGATGAAGACAGATAACTTTTATTCATCCTACCCACACTAGCAAACATTCTACAGGATATTAGAAAGCCATGAAAATTGTGTTTTCAGGAATTGTAATACCATGAGAACAATCTTGTATTATAATATTAAATTTAAAAAGTGTAATAGAAAATTTGCACAAAGTAGAAAAGAATTCTAGAAACACTAGTCAAAGAAAAAAACATGAAAGGAAAAAAGCTGGAATGAAAAAACAAGATACTGTCTATCAGATATTTGTTACTAGAGTACTGTGGTAAAAACTATGGGTGCCTTTTTTTCCTACTTTTTTCTCTCCTCTTTCTCTTTCTTTCTCTCTCTCTCCCTCTCTCCCTCTCTCCCTCTCTCTCCTTCTCTCTCATTCATTCATTATTCACAATGCCTATATAAGTAGTGGCATTACTGAAGAAACACAATCTATTCAAAATGTATATTTTTAATTTTATAGGCAAATTTATATACTAAGTATTGTTGCATTAAGAACATTCACTCTTTCCTTCTGGTTTCATCAGATTGACATGTGATGAGAATACTTGTTTAAAATGTTTCTTATTTTAGTACAAATGAAACATATACACACTAGAACTTTTTTCTAAGTGACAATTACAGAAAAAAGTCAACTTGAATTGTATGAATTGTATAGATTGCTGAGAAGGTCAAAACATTAACCAGGTATTATTGATGTAATGCTGATTAATTATTTCTACTTTTGGAGCTAAAATCAATATGTCAACCTGGAAAGGAAGGAGAATAATGATTTGAAGAGTGATTTAAAACATGATTCAGGTCATAGAAGGCAAAATTTGCTTCTGTTTTCGTTCTTAAATTCATCTCCCTCCAGTCCCTTCAGTGGCACAAAACTTCTGACAAGAAAGGCTTAAAAACTTTCTTCATAAAGGTAAGAAGGGGGGAAAAATCCTTCTACAGAACTCTGGTTTCCAAGTTTTCATTTACATGATGCTTTCCTTCCCCTTGGTATTATGTGTTTAGAACAACTGAATTATGACTTTGGCTTCCAGTCAGATCCTGTGAGTCACAGAAGATAAATTGATGAACAATGCTAAAGTTAAGGCTCATAATTCAGTTGTCCGAAGCACATCTTACAAAAGCAGTTTGTATATGCAATAAAAAATTGGAGAAAACTGCCAGGAATGCTCCTTCTTCCATTTTGTTTTGGTTCTTGAAGAGAGTTTTGCCCAGTAAGTGTGTTTTGCATCTTCAAATTTATGGCTTTTTGAGCCAAATGTAGAAACTGTGTTTCCAAATCTCATGGTTTATCATCTATAGAAAAGCTCAGGATTCCTTTAAAACAAAAATGAAAAATTCTTTCATACAGTAGGATAACATTTCTGATCCAGAGTTTGTACAGAGAATGTTGACTTCTCCCCAGTATATCATTTACCCATAAAATCTTAAATTTTTGCAACTCCATACATTGAATACATTTTACATACAGGATGAAATGATATGTTTAATGTATGTTTTATTGACTAAACTATAAACTTTAACACCTTTAGTGTTCACTCATGTGCCACATGTTAAGAGAGGGCCTAGCACATAGTCTAAGCACATAACCAAACTCAGAAAATACTTGAATATTAACTACAATTCTCAATAAATACACTTGATTGAGTTTCTGCTATGTACCAGGCACTGTGATTGACATAAAGGAATAATAACAGCAACAAGAACAATTAGTTTTTATTGAATTGTATGTGCTGAGAATTATGTCTGGTATTTCATATTCATTTTCTCATTTAATTTCCTAAGCAAGTTTAAAAGATTGGGATCATCACTTTTTGCCTTTTATAGATAGAGATGTTGAGGTTAAGGAAGATTAAATAATTTTCTTAAATCAGAGAACTAAGAAGTGCCAGAACTAGAATCTTACACACTTCTGGCTTTACATACATTACCTTATTTAGTCCTTATAATGAGTATGCAGGTGGATATTATTTTACACACAGTTCTCAGATGATAAAATTAAAAGTCACAGAATCAAAGGACACTCAGTATTTTTTTAAGTGAAAGAGGTGGAGAAAAAGAAAATTGAACCCAGTTCTGAATGGCTCCAAATTTAATGCTCTTTCTCTGAAAGATAGGTTCTTTGGAGGTTTTAAGGAGAATTTAGAGATTGAACCCTCACTCAAGGAGCTTAGAACTGTGAAGAGGTAAGACATACACAAAAATGACACAAAGTAGAAAGTGACAGATGCTATGAAACTCATGGAAGATAATAGCATCTTATGGTGGTTTTAAGAAAGCAGACAGAATCAGGAGCAGCTTCACAGAAGAGGTGGCATTCAAAATTTCTTTGAAGCCCAGGTGTATATAGGCATGCAAGGATATAAATAACAGCGAGCCATGTACCCAAACGGTTGGGTTGGAGCATATGTTTTGTAAAGGAGAGAGAAGAAAGTTAAACGCTATGGCTATGGATTTCAGTAATAAAATCCCTCGGAAAGGTTAGGTTTTTCAAAGAAATTGTTTCAAAGAAACAGTTCGTTGCAATCTTAATACATAATGTACAACAAATAAACTTTGTTCAAGTCCTTTTTGTAAATAATTTTTTTTTAATTGAAAGAAACTGACAAAGTAATTGAACATCTACTCTGTGGAGGGCCCTGTAATAGCAACAGGGGTAGGGTGGGATGTGGGGGAGAGGTAAAGCAAAAAAGGCAGGCAAAGTGGCTGACCTGGTGGGCACTAATGAGACTGTGATCTGTTGGAGAGTGAACCTTTGGCCAGAACAAAATAAAAAGCTAAGTGGCCCATACAAAAATTGAATTTACAAATGGCCTCATTAGTGTCGTGTTCTAGCTAATTGGGCCATATGTTAATGCACTGGGCAGGCAACAATGTTGGAAGATAAATGAAAAGACACTCCATCCTCCCAACATCACTATCATGGGTATGTAGAGTACCAGATGGTGGCACATTATAAATGGAATGAGTCATTCTGGAGACACATCTGAAGTATCAATAAATGTGGGATTCACATAAACAGAAGTTTATCTACAAATGCCTTCTCTAAACAGAGGTGGAGAAAGGAGTCAGCAGTGATTTTGGACAGAGCACTACACTGAGAATTGGAAAACCAAATGTTCAATACTGTGGAACATACTTGCACCCACTCCTCCCTATTTTTGGAATTCACTTCCCCCAGGATTTTATAAGCTTGAGTGCTTCTCAACCTTTATTTTTCATCTCAGCTTTCCCTAGCAGACTTAAGGTAAATCTTCCTCCATTTTCTCAATCTTATTACTGTGTTGGTTTCCTACAAGTATGTGAAAATTTAGTTAACTTATTTATTTACCTGTTTATTTTTCTTTTTTTTTTTTTTACCTACACTAGAATCTAAGCTCCCTTGAGGGCAGGGATTTTTTTCTATCTTATTCTCCAGTGTGTCCCTAGTGTCTAAAATAATACCTGCTACATAGTAGATGCTCTTCAAAAATTTTTGAATGATAGAATTGTGGTCTAAAACATTTGGCGTAATCTATTTTTGTTGTTGTTTTAATGTTACAAAAAGAGCAGTGCCGTGTGCTGTATAAAAATCAGAGTTGTAAGCACCTGAGTGGCACAGTCAGTTAAGTATCTGACTCTTGGTTTCACCTTAGGTCATGATCTCAGGGTCATGAGATCAAGCCCTGTGTTAGGTGTGCACTCAGCACCCTGCCCCTTCCCCTGCTCATGCACTTGCTCTCTCTCTTTCTCTCTAAAATAAATAAATAAATCTTTTTTTTTTAAAGATCAGAATTGTCAGATCATCTGAATTCCCTTCAAAATTTGAGATGATAGAACATGACTTTGCCATTTTTAAAAATTTAATAATTTGTCTATATTTTTATTACATTTTTGTCATTTTTAGTAAAGGTGAACAGTCATAGGAAGATAAAGCTAGCAGGAGATACTGTCTTTGTTTGATAAGTTAGTAAGGGATTATGTCCTTAGCCAATTCCATTCCCTATTCTGTATTTCAGTTTCTATGATCTGTGAGGTCCCTCATAACTCGAGGACTCTATGACTTGCTGACTATATAGCAATCTGATTCCATGGCTGTATACTTAAGGGATAGATTTTAACAACCATTGGTGGCTGTGTTTAACAGAATGACATTTCCCTGTATTCCATTTCTCAGGCTATATTTAAGGTGTCAACTACAGGAAAGGGGTGTGTGTGTGTGTGTGTGTGTGTGTGTGTGTGTGTGTGTGTGTGTGTGTCTTTATGCTTATTTTCTTAGCCATTCAGAACTGCCACAATAATCAGTATTCAAAAATAAATTGTTAAAACGTACTGTAGAGCCAACACAGGGCAAGCCCTATGGGTTGACAGACAGCTTGCCATTCCAGTGACATAAAAGCTAGGTAAGAATAGAAGTTAAATGTTTGAAATGATAGTGCATGTTGCCTCTCCTACAATAAGTTTATTCTAAAATAATAAAGATTAATCTGTGTAGCATATGAAAGGAAAGAGAAACATATAAGCAAAAAAAAGTTTTTATGAATCTTGTAAATAATACACTTAATAATGAACCTAGGAAGAAAGAGGCAAAAACCAGAGAATAGGAACTCATCTCAGCCAAAACAACAGGAAAATCAGCCATAGGTCTCCTTTCTAAACAATATTTAAGAGACACCAAATTCCAGGCAGGGAAAATATAAGGAACATCATTCATGCGGTAAGGCTAGGGTATAAAATTCCAGGAACACGTAGAGGAAAGAGGAAATAAACTTCTATTCCTACTACTGCTCTGCAATAAAATTTATATTTTGTTGATCTTCAGGAAACTGCCCTGGAGTTTGTAAGTGTTTACAGAAGAGCAAAGTGAGCCTCACACAGCTTTGCTGGCTTCTTCAAGGCCACACGATTAATATGTGCCCCAGTCACTCTTGAATCTTAAGGAGATAGAGGGAGTTGAGAATACTTGTGTAAAAAACGAGTTTATTTACATCAATATCACTATGGTAGACTTACAGCATCACATCTTTGTGTAAACCTTTGCCTGTCTGAAAGTGCACCAAGCTGAGTCTGATGCCCAACATTTTTATGGTCCTACAGTCTATTTGAAAAGAGTCAACTTTGAAAGGACATTGCAATTTACCATTGCTAGTCCATGTGACAGCTTGTTTAACAGGAGAGGCTCAAGAAAAACACACTGAAAACCCTACCTTGTGCAGTGAGTTTCCCCAAAATAAAATACAATAGCTTTGGTACAAGTTTCCTTCTATTTATCTGGGTCTGTATCTTAAAATTTAATTGGAAAGAAAAACATGTAAGTAGGCACACTCAAATTGCTTTTTTAATAATAGCAGTTAACTTTGAAACATTTATAGAATTGATAATAATAATGATAAAATATTTTAAGTAAAAGGACCGAGTTAAAAAGCTCATAAGCTTTTTAGTACTTTTATGCCTTACAATTAATAACATCATAGTTTGTTTTATAGAGACTCATGCAACATTGTTTGCTGGTGTTTATTTAATAAACACGTGTGCATTCTATTTTTGTAGCAGGGATTGTTCTAGATAGCAAAGATTTAAAGATGCGTATGGAAGTTTCTGTTCTCGTGGAGTTTATAGTCCAGTGAGTAAGACAGAATTAAATAATAATTACAACTTATTATATTAAAAGTCAGTGATTTTGGGGGCGCCTGGGTGGCTCAGTCAGTTAAGCGGCTGCCTTCAGCTCAGGTCATGATCCTGGAGTCCCGGGATCAAGTCCCACATCGGGCTCCCTGCTCAGTGGGGAGCCTGCTTCTCCCTCTGACCCTCCCCTCTCTCATGCTCTCTGTCTCATTCTCTCTCTCAAATAAATAATAAATAAATAAATAAATTAAAAAAAAAAAAAAAGTCAGTGATTTTGGACAAAGGACAACCACTTTTGATTGGTAGCTTCATGAAAGACATACCATGAAAGTTTTCTTAGGTTGAAGTGAGCGAGGAGGTAATGCAGGTATCACAGCCTCTGTCAAAGCGAAGTCGGGATGGGCCACAAATGGGAAGAGATGGATCCCGTGTGGCTCAAGCTTTACCTGTCTGCCACGGGGTGACAAAAAATGAGATTGAGACTCGTTCAGCTACCAATATTGAAGGGCTATGAATGCCGTGCCACTGAATTTGAATCATCTCATCTGTAATGGGGCCCACAGAGTCACTTCCTTTTAGGATTAGCCTGAATAATCTAAAGCCCTGTCAAGAGTTCAGGAAAAATGGGCTGAAGTAAATGTAATACAGGATTGAATATTTCAGTCAGGAGAAAATAACACGACAGAGTTAAGCAGTGTGTGGTTGAGCAGAAAGCATTAGCAATGATTATATATCAGTCTGAATTTTTAGGCTTATAAGACAGCAGATACAAATGAATCTGATTTTTATTGCCTATGACATTTTCAAACAATGAAGTATGCCTTTTTGCATTTTTAAACATCTTTCAGTACTTGTAGTTATGGAACCAGTGGTTTGCAGGAAGCTCTTACTTGCCAATGCTTTAGAGCACAGGAAATAACTCATTGTTTACAACCTAGAAACAAATCCTAGGATTCTAGGATTTTCCCCTCCATGAATGTACATAGAAGTTCCTATGAATTATTTCAAAGATGTTGAAAGAGACAGATAAACAAGCATATATGCAGCCCTCCATTTCTTCTCTCATCTGCCCTTCCTTTATTCCTCCTTCCCTTCCTTCCTTCAATAAACATTTTTTGAGAAATCTACCGTGCAACTAGCATGGCTGTTATAAGTGACTAGAACAGACAAAACCTCTGTCTTCAATGAGTTTATACCCTGGGGAAGGTGTGATGGAGTACAAGAGCTAGATAATAAGCATATAATTAATCAAATGATGATACATATTATGCATTATTTCCAACATAGACCCAACTTGTAATTTGCCCCCAGACTTCCCTACTTTTAGCACTGAAAGTCCCATGTCCTAACAGTGCTCCCAGTTTGAGATTAATCTGGACAGTGGTCACCCTACAAGTTTCATGAACATGTTACATTATGAATATTGAGCATCATCTGTGAATAAAGTGGGAGACTTCAAGAGGATGTTCCCAACTTAAGCCTAAACTGCATTTATTCAGTGTACTATTCTAAGCCACCAGTAGAGAAGCTTTACCAGGTATTTATGTGAAATATCAAAAAGCCTGCTGGGAAATAACTTTTCCAGAGGTCAAAAATAATTTAATCCTAACATTATGTCCAAAGATAGCAGGGCAGGAATTAATGTCAGAGATCAGAGAATCTGCTAAGACTGATCCATAGCTTTAACTCTATACTTCTGGGAAAGAATACCTTTATGACTTCTTGGGGAGCAAAGATGACAATATCTCTGGAAGGAGAAGAATTTGGTAAAGTGGTGGAGAGGAGGGGCAAGGTGAACTTAAGTTCTCTAGAGCAAAAATAGATATTACGATATTATTTACTGTTCTGTTGATATATACAAGGATGCATTGATTAGAAGAATGCAGTCAGTATGTGTTTAGAAATCTTTCTTTATGAAAAGGAAATTTTCAGTGACCAATAAATAAAATTGATTTCCTTATTCAGTTTTTTTGAACACAGCATTAAAAAAATAATCTAGGATATAGAGCTGAAGGATTCCCACGTGTGTTAAACATTTACTGAATGCTAGGTCTTGTGCCAGGTAATTTGTATAATTTATCTTGTAAATACTTTCAAGAGATTCAATAAAAAAGATACTCTTTTCCCCATTTCACAGATCAGGAAAATGATTATTAAAAGTACAGGCTGACTGGGGTGCCTGGGTGGCTTAATAGAGTAAGCATTTGACTTATTTTTTAATTTTAATTTTTTATTTATTTATTTTTATTATGTTCAATTAAGCATTTGATTCTTGATCTCAGCTCAGGTCTTGATTTCAGGGTCCTGAGTTCAAGCCCCGCACTAGGCTCCACGCTGGAGCCTACTTAACAAATCAAACACAAATCCCTGGTGACTTAGCTAAAGGTAACACAAGTAATGAATGCCTCTATAGAATTTCAGTCGAAAAACTTGGATAACAGTGGTGTTACAAAAATTGTGTTAGTTGGAATGAACCACATACTCTGGGAACATTGGGGAAGGGTAGCTGATTTTGCATTCAGTCCTCCAGGAAGGCTTTATAATGCATCTTCAGAATTCACTTTGGGGAATGCTGCCTTCAGGCACCACTTTATTATCATTGATGAAAACGATAATGATCCTGAGTTAACAAAAATTAATAAGCATTTTTTATGAATGCATAGGCTTTAAGATAATTTTATGTAAAAAAATTATATAAAACATGAGAAGTTTTAGCTCATCACAGGCACTGGAGATGCATATAGATTTGAAAGTTTTCTTTCACCTCCTGAATTTTGGAGAGTTTTCAAAGAAAAGCAACCAAAAAAAGGAGGAATAAAGGAGAAATCAGAAGGGAAGAAAGTACTTATATTCACTGATCCTTAGGAAAGGCACCATCCGGTTGGTGAAACAAAGCTGGAACTAGGTGTAAGGAGACATGGGGTGGAGTCCTATTTTGTCACCAGCTGCGTTTGGGCCTTGGGCAATTTCTTTAGTTAGTATGGATTCCACGAAATATATCATTAAAAAAATAAGTCCTGTCCACCCTTCATCAGCCAGGATTTCTATTTGAGGTCTAATGAGAGAACATATAAAAATATGTTTAAAAATTGATATATAACAGCAGATGGTAAATAAAACAAATATATTATTTAAATAAGAAAATACTAATATCTAAAAATGAAATAAATATTTCATTTTTAATATTTTATAAATTCTTTAACAATCAATTAAATATCTTATTATTATAATTTAATATTATGGACTTATCTTTTTCTTTAGCATTAGAAGCTAAGATGGCCCATAGTCTGCCCAGAATTTAAAAAAGCAAAAATAAGGGGTGCCTATCTGGCTGAGTGGGTTAAACACCCGACTCTTGATTTCGGTTCAGGTCATGATCTCAGGGTCCTGGGATGGAACCCTGTGTTGGGCTCTTTGCTCAGCATGGAGTCTGCTTGGGATTCTCTCTCTCCCTCTGCCCCTCCCCCTCCATGCTCACTCTCCAGCACTCTCTCTCTCTCTCAAAAAAAAAAAAAAAAAAAGACACTAATGTCCCCTTAAAAGACCACAGTTGTAGTAATTATAAGTTAAGTATATGTAAGTCATATATACATAAAGCACCTACCAAATGCCAGGAGCAAGTCTCTATTCTTTACAAAAATCGTCTCACTTGATTTGACATTAGCAATGAGAGGTGTAGTATTGGTTCTGTTTCATACAAGTGTAAATTAACACTAAGAGACACACCTGAGGTTATATTAAATATATTGAATAAACCTAAGTTTAAAGTCAGTATGCCTCAAAGGCCCCAGGGTACCACTTTTCCATCCCATAAAAATACCAGTCCAATTTATTGCTTAGAGACAGTGTGAAAGGTGAATAAGGAAACAAGCCACATTTTCTGTATTTGCTGAAGCAACGATCTCATCCTTAAATGCCTGCAGTGCCAAGCACAGAGCAGCTCTGTGTAGATCAGGCTAGTTATAGGGCAGTCTGCAGACATTCTTCCCTGAGGCTTATCAGAGAGAACCTCCTGCTGTCCACAGGGTTATTTGGTCTTGTTTTTCCTTTTGTGTTATTTTAGTGTGATTTATTTTCATCTTCATCTAATAGACATACATATTCTGTTTGGACTGGGAATAGGCCAGGACTTCTTGGTTGCCTTTTTGTGACTTCTGCTTAAAAGCAATAGAGTGTGCACTGTCTTGCATCTTATAATTTCCTATTTGATTGGCATATTTTGTACCCCAGAATTTAGCATTATATTGCTCTGCCCCACCCTGTAATAACTAGTATAGTTCTATGTAGAACTATGTTGTAAATGTTGGTTATGTTTATAACTGTGCAATACTAAAAATGCACGGTAAAAAAGAAAGAAAACTTTTGAATTCTCTCCCCTTGAAAATGCTCTTGCCTAAGGATGATCTGAGGAATCACGAAACTACACATACCCACTGTCACCCCAAATGGAAGTCAAATCTTCAAAGCATACCCAATATTTAAACTCTGGCGGAAATGGTAAACTAATTATCTTTGGAAGCAGGATTGTGCATGTTTATTTTGTGATTTAATAAAAAGCTGACATAGCGGCCATTAGCTTCCCAGAGTGTGCTCCGTTTAATATGCAAAACACACAGAAATTAACATAGTAATTATGTTAGAACTAACAGGATACAAACATTTTAAATGGATTTAACACATTAAATAATTCCATGTCTTATGTGGCCCTGGTGTCTTTCACAGATGGTCACAACATTTGCTAATTTGTTCTACAGGTAGTGCAAATTAATGTGATTTTTTTTGACTCTTATTCTTTTTTAATGTGGACAGATAGCTTGATTTTTACTTAAAATCATAGCTACTCTGCTTAATGTGTTTTTTGGTTCCTTTAACAGAGAAGATCTATGTCCTTTTCAAAATGGTGGCTTTTTTTGCATACAAGTTTGAATGTTGGGGAAGAAAAAAGGAAGTTAGTGAAAATATGTGCATTTCATGTCCCAGATAGCACAGATGTTAATGTCACTAACACTACTCAACTAGAAACCATTTATTCCCTTGCATAACAAAAATTTTTGAGTTGCCAACTATTCACAATATACTCCACCAGCTGCTGAGGGTACAAGGATAAATAACATGTATTGTGCTTTGATACCTTTACAGTATGTAGGGACTGCTAAAATAAGATTTAGAAAAATGATTTTTTTCCATTTTCTTAATATCCCAACTAAGCAGAATAAACAATATTCTGTAGGAGTTCAAGGAAATATAATACAATTATTACTAGTTCAATTGTAATGGATTTTAATAAAAGGAACAAATACTCCTTGGAAAAACACCTGATTCCGGGCGTAGGCAGGAAATAGGAAGGGTAAACCGGAAGCATCTCTATATAAAAAATCATGGGTGTAGTCAAAGACCATCAAAGTCATATCAAAACTAGGGGACTAGGAAGTCAGACTGAAGAGGCTCTTTGGCCAAAGATCATTTGATTATCTTTAGGGATGATTAAGTGCAGTGGATGAAAATTCATAAAAAATGAGGTAATTAATGAGTCCATTGCTATGAAAACAAAACAAAAATCATCAGTTAGTTCTGATGACCATTGGAGAATGTTAGAACTTCCTTTTTTCAGTGTTCCTGGGTGGCTCAGTCAGTTAACCATCTGACTCTTGACTCAGTCAGTTAACCATCTGACTCTTGATCTCATCTGACTCTTGATCTCAGCTCTCAAGTGTCTTGATCTCAGGGTCATTAGTACAAGCCCCATGTTCAGCTCTATGTGGGGTGTGGAACAAAACAAAACAAACAAAAACAAAACTTCTTTTTTCATAAACTGGTAACAGGAAAAAAAAAATAAGCATTATCCTGCCTTTATTATGTATACTGTATCTCAGACTAACCAAATAATTAATAAGGGAAATTTCCCCTTAATGAAAGTATTTGAGCTTCCAAAAAAAAAAAAAAAATACAGGAAGATAGATAGGACTAGAAAGTCATCATTTTACAACCTTAATGATTTTATGGATATGGTAAATGTTCATTGATGGCTGCCACCATCACTAAGTGAGGGAACAATTGAAAAAACAAGTCTCCTGTGTATTAGTCTAAAAAAAGAATAATAGTTAATAAAACAAGAGCAACAAAACAGCAGAAAACCCTGATCTAAATCCATGGTTCATAACCAGGTGCAATTCTGTCTCCTGGAGACATTGGTGATGTCTGGTGGCTTTTTTTTTTTTGGTCACAAATGGGGAGGTGCTATGGGCATCTAGTCGACAGAAGTCAAGGATGCTGTTAACCATCCTATACTGCATAGAAAGGCCCCACAACAAATAATTATCCAAAGGACTTATTTAAAAAAAATGTCAACAACGCTGAGGTTGAAAAACACTGATCTAAACCTATCTGTTTACAGAAAATACAGAATACAGAGGGCTGTGTTAAATGATACAGTGTAAGTGCAATCAGCAAAATATAGACTGAGGGAAACTCTCCAGGGTAAATGACCTGGTTTCTCAACAGATAAATTGTAAGGAAAGAAAGGAAAAGAGACAGAGACAAAGACAGAGAGAAATGCTCAGGGAGACAGAAAAAGAGAGAACAGACAAAATCAATAGATTAATAAGATTTAAGAAACTTACCACCCAATTATGTATCCATGAAATCATACTGTAAGAAAATACATCAGTGGGGTGACTGGGGACTTTGGACACTGACTAGCTATTTGATAATGGTAACAAATTATTATTTGATATATGAGATTGATGTTTTGAATGTTTAAAAATATAAGGCCTTATAGATATGATGCTGAAATATTTAAATATCAAATAGTATGCCTGGAATTTGCCTCAAAATAATCTAGAGGTGGGAGAAGTATATTGAGTGGAAACATACATGAAACAAGATGACCCATGAGTTCATAATTGTTGATGCCAGATGGTTACCTGGTGGATCATTAAGCTCTGTTAGTGTTTGCAATTTCTCTAACAATATTTTAAAGAGTTATTGAAATAAATCTTATCCCACCATTTTTAACTCCTTTATTAATGTATTTGATCTGATTTACTAAATTAAAACCCTTGACTTTTGAGTCAAACATCCTTGGATTTGAATTCCAGTTCTCTCAATTAATAGCTGTATGGCATTGGTGACCTTATCTCACCCCATCATATCATTTTCCTCATTTACAAAATGTGGGCTCACAATATCTAATTGCTGGTGTATTAGAAATTGTAAGTAAAAAGTGCCTACCACAATGTTTGGTATAAATAGGTATACAATAAATAGTTGCTACTTTTATCACTACAAACTTTTTAAGAAGGAAGTTAATGTACTACCTTTAAACAATGTTTTGCATGCTATTCTGAGGTTTATCTTCAACTTATTCTTCATTAAGGAAGTAGATTTTGGATTGGAAAAATTGCCCTATGAGTGATCAATTCAGAGTAGAAATATTTTAATCTAAGGGGAATGAGATGTACAGGCTTCCAGTTACGGAATGAATAAGTCATGGGAACGAAAGGTACAGGAAATATATTCAATGGTATTGTAATAAATAGCATTTTATGGTGACAAATGGTAGCTACACTTGTGGTGAGCATAGTAAAACACTAAAGAGTTGTCAAATTCTATGTTTTATACCTGAAACTAATGTAATATTATGTGTCAAATACACTTAAAAAAAGGAAAAGAATAGAAATATCTTAGTTTGATAGAACCATTCTTCTCGTCTGAATTTCCTTTGTAATTTATTCAGTGATTTTGTATGACTTGGTAAAGCTTACTGTTCATGACTCATGGTGACCTTAAAATCCCTCAACTATCTTCAGAGTGACTAATTATTGATTTTGTGTAAGGACTATTTAATTAAATAGATACCAGGAAGAGATAGCATTTCTGTATAGAGAGAAATGGCTGAAGGTGATTATTAAATGTTTTCCTTGTGGAATTTTGATAAAGTTGTTGTTAATTTTTATTTTCTCCCTTAGGACATGCTTGTCTCTTCATTTGCCTCCTTTTCTGACATTGTCACACCATTGGGATGGTGCCTGTGTATTTGAGATATCTGACATTTCTCAAAGAGTTGACTTGACACATGTGTACTAATAAAGCTCAATTATTGAAAGATTAATAGTGTATTGGAAGAGGTCATGTATGGAGAATGACTAATGTTTTGATATTTGAAACTTATTTAAGTAGTTAAAATAGATTAACCTGACCCTTATCTGCTGGTACACACTACCATGGTCAACTCATACTAATTAACAGTATACATACTCCAATAAATACATACCTCTATTGTAAATATTAAATGATTTTATACCATTGGCAAATTTTTATTGAATGCTTATTAGGTTCCAAGCACTGTGCTAGGGTCTAGGAATATTTCAGTGAATAAAATATAATAAATACCTTCTTTCAAAGATTGCACAGCCAAGTGAAAACTGTAGTAAGACTCTTACTGAGCAAGCAGTAGGAAGGAAACCATCTCAGGCATAGTGACCCAGAGAAAGAGCATATCATAGAGCTGATGGTATAATGATTGAATTGCTAGAAGAATGAACACTTAGGCTGGTACTTAAGGGTTGACATTAGTTAGCCAGATTAAGGAAAATGGATCGGGGTGGAGATGAAAAAATGATCCCAGGCATTAACATTCATATTTGGAAAGGGAGAAAATCAAAAGGGGAAATTACACACTATTCCTGATGTACTACTCTTGCCCCTCCAACTCATTGTTTGATTAACACTAAGTGAGCTCATGTTTCTCACAGACATACATTATAATGTAAACTAAAAAGAAAATTCATGTGCTTCCAGGATTGTCTAAACAGTCTTCTATGGATCATGGATATGGTAGTCCATCCTAGAGGTATGTGGTGGTCTTAGAATTAGAAGATGGGAGTTTATTTTTTTAAACCTTTATATATTTATTTATTAAGAGAGAGCAAGCCAGTGTAAGCAGGGGGAGGGGTGGAGGGAGAGGGAGGCAAGCAGACTCCCTGCTGAGCATGGAGCCTAATGCAGGGCTGATCCCAGGACCCTGAGATCATGACCTGAGCTGAAATCAAGAGTTGGATGCTTAACCAACTGAGCCACCCAGGCGCCCCGAAGATGGAAGTTTAAAACATGACTATGCTCATGACTTCTTTCATCTTATCTATAAGACTAATACAACAGTAGAGATATTAAGGTATCTACTACTTCATAAGATTTTCATAAAATCATCAGATAAAATGTGAAATTGACCAGCAATATTTTAGAGGTCGACTGGGTGTTTTGGTTATTTTGTGACAGCTTCATTAAGATCTAATTCATTGAGCATAAAATTCACCCTTTAAAAGTTTACAATTCAGTGGATTTTAGTATATTCACAAAATCATGGTCATGACAACTGTCTGATTCCAGAACATTTTATCACCTCCGAAAGGAATCCCATGCATACCCATTAGCAGTCACTCAGAATGCCCCCTTCCTCTCTTTCCCTTGGCAACCACTAATATATTTCCTTTTGGGGATTTGCATATTCTGGACATTTCATAAAAATGAAATAAAATATGTGATCTGTTGGGTCTGGTTTCTTTCACTTAGCATGTTTTAAAGATCCATCCATGTTGTAGAATCTGTACTCTATCCTTTTATATGGCTGCATAGCATTCTATTGTATGGATATACCACATTTGTTTATTCATTTATTAATTTATGGACATTTGCATTGTTTCTGCTTTTTGGTAATTATGAATAATGCTGCCGTGAATATTCATGCACAAGTTTTTTGTGTGGACATAGACATTTGATTTTCATGGGTACATATCTAGAAGTGACATTGCCAGGTCACATGGTAACTCTAACCACTTGAGGAGCTGTCAGTTTTCCATAGTATCTGCACAGTCTTTTTACAGTCTTGCCATCAAGGGTGTTCTAATTTTTCCACATTCTTGACACACATGTGATTGTCTTTTCATCTTAGCTATCCTGTCGTGTGAGGTAGCATCTCATTTTGGTTTTGATGTACATTTCCTTAATAACTAATGATGTTAAACAAATTCTCATGTACTCCTTGGCCATTGTATATCTTGTTTGGGCACTTTGGTTTCAAAGGGAATTTTAAACTTAGGTACTCGTTGCAAATTTTAGTCAGCATACATCTCTACCTATTCACTTTGATTGCCATGATAATTTTTTGTATAAAACATAACTTACTGGGCGCCTGGGTGGCTCAGTTGGTTAAGCGACTGCCTTCGGCTCAGGTCATGATCCTGGAGTCCCTGGATCGAGTCCCGCATCGGGCTCCCTGCTTGGCAGGGAGCCTGCTTCTCCCTCTGACCCTCCCCCCCTTCATGTGCTCTCTCTCTCTCATTCTCTCTGTCTCAAATAAATAAATAAATAAATAAATAAATAAATAAACATAACTTACTAATGAGTATTATTCATCATGTGTCCTTTATCATCAGGCTATCCAGCTATCATATTCTGCACACCTTCTGGTCTTCTGGAACCATGTATTATAGTATTTCAAAATATTTATATGCCACGTGGAGTGTTTCAGACACACTATAAGAAAGAGTGACAAGGATAATGAGGAAGTGATATCTGGGTATAATTCAGAATTCAGTGAAATTTATAGATGGAGTTTTCCTACTTTAACAATAATGAGAATGTTTATTCTTTAGCTGCTCTTTATCAAGTTTGCCTAGGATGGCAATGCTGTATATTATTGAGACGGGGGAAAAAAAAAGTTCTTGGTCCTTAAGAATTCTTCTGCCTTGGGGCGCTTGGGTGGTTCAGTTGGTTAAGCATCTGACTTTTGTTTCTGGCTCAGATCATGGTCTCAGGGTCCTGGGATTAACCCTCTGTCAGCCTCCATACTCAGCAGGGAGTCTGCTTGAGGATTCTTTCTCTCCCTCTGCCCCTCCACCAACTTGTGCGTGCTCTCTCTTTCTCTGTCTCCCTAAAATAAAGAAATAAATCTCAAAAAAAAATAATAATTCTTCTGCCGTTAGTCCAATTCTAGCAAATATGCCCTTAGAAGTGTAGGAATTTTAGGAAGTAATCAGCTAGGTATAGTTTCATAGTCATCTAGTGTCTTGATATATACCTAATAAAATGTATTTTATTAAATAGACCAAGGCAAGTTCAAACGATGTAATAAAAAAGAATATTATTTAGAAACAAATATTGTGTGTCCAATATGTACAAGATTCCGTTTTGAGTGTTTGAGATAAATCAGTAAAAAATGATACAATAGACATGTACATATTTATATGGTAAGGTGCATAAAATATGTTGCAAATGAAAAGAACAGATTCTCATTGTAAATATATGTATATCATTATCAATATATAGCTAGATGTGAAGTTTATATTAAATGCATCAAGATATGGATAAACAGTGATCTCTCGACGGTAAATTATGGCTGGATTTTTTTCTCATTTGTATTTTCCATTTTTCTTGTTACTGCAAATATATTGTATAAAATATAAAGTATAAAAATAGGTTTAAATTTAGAAAGATTTATGTTTGAAGACATTAATTGCTTCCTTCTCTAGTAAAGTGAAGATTATATTATCTGGATTACAATGATGGTATAAATGTTAAATGACAAGTAAAATAACTAAAAATTACCTCTTACACTTTTTGAGAAGCAAAGTATTTGAATGTGTGCTTATATATAATTATCAATGCAAGTCTATGGGAGGGGATTATTGTCTCAAATGTACAGAAATTTACTGTAAGGAATTGCATTGCTTAGCCAAAGTTCCCAAGTTAGGTCTTGATGAATTCAGTCTCTTTCATTAAATTTCCATTAACCCACCCAAAAATACACTTTTTTGGGGGTTTAAAGCCCATAACCACTAAAGCACAAAATGTGAAACACATATACTTTTGGTTGACCAATAGTTTATACTTTGTGTTCTCCATAATTTAGATAACACACAGAATTACCAGGCAGATGGAATGCTTAGTATTCAAAACCAGAGGCTTTTTGTGGCCCTAACTAAGTTCTTCCAAGAAAAGAGGTCGTCAAGTACCTGAGCTCTGATGAGATATGTTGCCAGTTTCACGTGGCTGACATATTAGACATGTTTCTCAGAAACCAAATGATAAGGTTTGAGAGAAGACTCTCCCTGAGCTTTCTGTTAAATAGAAGGTAAAAACCAGGGAGAGTTTTACCCTCCACAAACAGTGAAACAGGGAGACAATCATATCTCAAGCTAGAAATCCCATTTTTGTTTATTTGTTTTATTTTGTCTTTGTTGTCACAAAGAAGATGAGGCATTTCTTTATACAGGTCCTCAATTGCCAACTTCTGTGAAATTCCTATTGCCTTCTTAATCCTATTTCTGAACTCAGTTTGAAATGTCCATGTTTGATTTCCCAGCACATTGAAATGGTTAGAAATTGAAGAGTGTTATACTTTTATCTTCCATCGTTCACATGTTTAAAGATCTACCAGTGTTCTGATGTAATTGACTCCATATGGATATTTCATCATATGATACACATAATCTGTTTTCACAACTAATTTATTCCTTTAATAGATTCCCTGCATGTGAATGATAAAAGTATTTACCTTGATCACATTGCTACATTTGGAAAAGGTTCCACAGGAACCTCTCCAGGAGGTTTACTATTAATAACTTATGAATGTTTCAGCCTGAGTCTCAGACTCTCCAATTCCAATGTCATTGCTTTTTTATTTTTTTTCTGATAAGATGGTAAAAGTCAGTTATTACTCAATCCAGATCATTTTACATCTTTATGTGGATTCCTTACTTCAATCAAACATAACCACCCTTTTGTGTAAGGCGTATTCATTCCCACACCCATAACTATTCAAACTTTCTTTTCTATCATAGTCTTCCCCGACTCTTGGGCTCATCCATAACCTACACAGTTTTCAGAGGTTTTTTAAATTATTCCTTTGCAAAATTATCTTTGATCGTAGAGATATTGTCCTTCCTGTGAGTTACTAGTTTCATGGTTTCTTAGATCTTTAATCATTACAATGTTTTTCCCATATAGTAACCAGAGTGATCTTTTAAAAATGTAATTCAAATCAGGTGGCCATTCTTTCTTGTATCCTTCAAAGGCTATCTACTGCATTGAGATTCACACCTAAACTCCTCATTGTAGTCTAAAGTACCCTCTCAAATCTGGCCCATGCTGAGGTCTCCAGCTTTGCCCTATGTTACCTCTGTAGCTCTCAGTATATTTTTCCTGCATAGTATTACCACAAAATTAGCAGCTTAAGATAATGGTTTTTTTTTTTTTTTTATTGCGGGGGGGTGCAGAGAGAGAAGGAGAGAATCTTAAGCAGGTTCCATGCCCAGCGTGGAGCCTGACAAGAGGCTCAATCTCACGATGACCTAAGCCAAAATCAAGAGTCAGGTGCTTAACTGACTGAGCCAGCCAGGCACCCCAACAGTAATTTATTATTTCCAAGTTTCTGTGGGTCAGGAATGGAGGCGGGGCTTAGCTGGGTGCTGTACTCCAGGATTTCCCATAAGCCTGTAATCAAGGTTTTGGCTAAAGCTGAGATCTCATCTGAAAGCTCAGCTAAGAAAGAATCTGCTTCTAAGATTTACATGTCTATTGGCAGGATTCAGTGCCTTTAGTCAGCTGGACTTAACGCTCAATTCCTTGCTGGCTATTGACCAGTGACCATCCTCAGTTCCTGTCTAAATATTGGTCCTCAATTTATTGCCGTGTGGGTCTCCACAATGTCATCTTTTGCATCATCAAAGTCAACAAGAGTTAGACTCAATAGTGAGTATCTGCCAGCAAGACAGAAGTTACTGTTTTAAAGAATATAATCACTGAAAACACATCCCATCACATTGACTGTATGTTTGTTAGAAGCAAATCGCAGCTCCTACCTCCACTCAAGAGGAGAAGCTTACAAAAGGGCATAAGTACCACAGGGCAACATCATTGGGGACCATTTGTTCACTACACTTATCTTCACTTTCTTCCTTGAATAATGCAAACTCTTTGGACTTCAGAGAGTTTGTATGTGTCTTCTCCCTATCTCGAGTATCCTTTTACTGACTTTCTGCACAGCTGGCTTCTTCTCATTGTAACTTCTCAGTTCAAATGCCATCTCTTTAGATAGATCTTTGCTTACCATCATTAAGCATGGTGCTGAACACATGAATATGTGAAAGGCTACATCCACTCGGTATAGTACTGCATGCAGTAGGAAATGGGATGTGGACATCTATTTTAGTTAAACATCTAATTTAGCCCTACACAATTTTATTTTTCCAACACACTTTGTATTTATTCTCAGATGATAATGAAAAGTGCAAAGCAGGGACTAGTAATTGTCTTAATTTCTAATTAGCATGGGCAGGATTCAGGTTGACTCTAAGATGTAATGGTGAAGGTCATTGAAATTCCCACAAGTCTGACTGTTTGAAATCTAGTTTCCTCCGTTATTAGACTGACATTTTTCCCAGGGCTTACTAATGCTATGTGACTGTTGTTTGAGAAATATATACTATACACAAAGGAAGAAGGAAAGAAGGAAAGAAGGGAGGGAAGAAAGAAGGAAGAGAAGATGGAAGAACATTACTGATTAAGCCTGGTTCCTCATTTATTAAATGGGTTTTGCATATACACTCTCACTATAGGGAAATATACAACATAGTGGAGGGAGAAATAATAATTACTATATTCCACTATTTTATAAAAAATAGAGGTAATGTCAATCTTGAGGCAGTAATAGTCCAATACCTATACTCATATTCAGAACCTATCATATTCTAAAGTCTGTCATACTCAGAGTCTATCATATTTGTGGACCACTGTGTTAAACAAATTTAGATTGCTTTCCTTACTGGGGAAATCTTTAATATGAGCATCTTTGATTTACAAGTGGGAAGGCAGTGAGTGACTCTGGGGTCTCAAGCTGCATTTTGCAAACACCTTTTATCTGTGAGCTGCTCCCTCATTGAGAACCTCACAGGTCATTGAGAAACCCTCATTAAGATGCAACACAGTAATTGATCTCTATTACAACTCTGATCATTAACATACACTTTAATAATTTTAAGGATTTTATTTATTTATTTGAGAGAGGCAGAGTGAGCACAAGCAGGGGGAAAGGCAGAGGGAGAAAGAAAGGGAGAAATAGACTCCCCGCTGAGCAGGGAGCCTGGTGCAGGGCTCGATCCTAGGCCCCTGGGATAATGACCTGAGCCAAAGGCAGGCACTTAACCAACTGAGCCACCCAGCCCCTCCCCTCCCCCACATTATTGTCTATGCTTATCATGCCTGTAAGTTTCTGGCCATTTAATAAAAATATTTTTTGTTAGGACTAAACCTGAGACTTTTCGCTCATTTCTACATCAGCAACAACAATAACAATGAATCCTTTTTATAATGCTTGTGTAAGATGAAGAGACCCTTCATTTAGGCCAATTGATCTTCCATCAAATAGAATTATATTTCAAATTGTATCCTATAATGTTTGGTATATCCCAAACTCCAAAACGACCAAATGTGTTATAATGGGATTCTGTCACACTAGGGAATTTGTTTTCAGTTTATATTACCATAAATTTTTCTCTATCCCTCATCCCCACTTATTTTATTCAGTGTTTCATGTATTAACATGTTGCTTACAGTTGACCCTTGAACAACACACTGGGTTAGGGGCACTGACCTCTACAGTCCACGTATAACTTTTGACTCTCCAAAAAACTTAACTACAATAGCCTGTTGACCAGAAGGCTTACCAATAAGATAAACAGTCAATTAACACATGTTTTTGTATATTGCATGCATTATATACTGTATTCTTATAATAAAGTCAGCTAGAGAAAATAAAATGTTATTAAGAAAATCATAAGGAGGAAAAAATAAATTTTACAGTATTTTTTTAAAAATCCATGGATAAGTGGACCCATACAGTTCAAGGGTCAACTGTGTTTGTTTCCTCAAGATCACTTCTTCAATCGTTCTGGTCAATGAATTCACTTTCTTCCATGTTCCTCTAGAGTTTTGTAAACCTCTCAAAATACCACTTCATCCCACATACCCTCAAGTAAGTACTTATCTTCAAATAATATATTTCTTCAAGGCTTCTAATACATGGGTGGGTGCGGCAGGATTTCAATCACTTTTGACATAGAAAAGTACATTTTTTTATTTGTATTCCTCTTTTATACATTCATATAAATATCTAGGACTCATCTGGAAAATAATTATTTAATATGGAATCAGGAGTTATCTTTATTTAATCTAACCTCATGACATTGCATTTGTAAAACCATCCCTGGTATTGAAGAACTTGCTAAAAACATTGTAAATATGATTTGAATTTATTTATTTGGAGGATTTGCTAAGTAATAGTGCAAATATGATTATATAATATATACTTTCTCTTGGATCTAGGTCTTGGTACCTGCTACCCCTTCTGTCTGGATAAAATATTATGCTTTCTCTTTCTCCCACCTCGGGTCTTCCACAGGATAGCTTCTATTCATCACAGTTTTCAACTCAAGAGTTATTCCTTAAATTTTTCCTTGATCCTAAAGTCTGCATTATGTGCATGTATTAATTTCCTACTGCTACTGTAACAAATTACCACAAACTTAGTGGCTTAAAACAGTACAAATTTATTTTCTTAGAGTATTTTAGGTCAGAAGTCTGACACAGGTCTCATTTGGATAAAGTCAGACGTCTGTAGGACTGTTTCTTTTCTGTTGGTTCTAGGGGAAGATCTCTTCTCTTTCCTTTTTCATCTTTAAGAGGCCATCCACATTACTTACTCATGGTCCCTTACTTCTACCTTGAAAGCCAGAAATGCTTTTCATTTTGCATCTCTTTGACTCCCTCTTCTCCCTCTTCTACTTTTTTTTAAGATTTTATTTATTTATTTGAGAGAGAGAGAGAGTGAGAGAGCACGAGAGGGGGCAGGGTCAAAGGGAGAAGCAGACTCCCCGCTGAGCAGGGAGCCCAATGCGGGACTCGATCCCGGGGCTCCAGGATTATGACCTGAGCTGAAGGCAGTCGCTTAACCAACTGAGCCACCCAGGCGCTGTCCCTCTTCTACTTTTAAGGGCTCATGCAATTAGAATGGGTCCACCTGGATAATCCAGAATACTCTCATTTTAAGATCAGCTCCTTAGCAAAAGTAATTGCATGTGCAACCTTAATTCCCTTTTGACATGAAGTATAACGTATTCACAGGAGCTGAGGAGTAGGATATGGACATTATTGGGAAGCCTTTATTCTGCCTATCACTGCACTATCCCCAGAATGATGTCCCATTCCAATCCAAATGTAATACTATGATGACATCTATTTTTTTTTTTTTTTTAATTTGTTTGTATTTGTTACAACCTTTTAAAGCAGAATGTGACTTGAGCACTACATTTCCACTCACAGAACTTGCTGAGTTACTTCTTGAACAGCTTTACCACATGTCTAAATAGGCTTAGAATTTCGCTACTCTAAACAATGCTCTTCTTTGGAAAACAAGCCCTATACATGGTTACTCCCATCCAGTTGGTTCAGTTTAACTACTAGTTTCTAAAGGCCTGGTACATGCAGTTGATAACTACAGGGGATAGAAGATTTAAAAAGTAGATCCTAGACGGTGAGAGTCGTTTTAACCAACAGTTCTCTTTTAAACTTCAAGGTATAGCTCAGAACACTTCAGTGACAAAAAAAATTTGATCTTACTAAGGAATCCGCTTGATAGCTAAACACTTTAGAGCACACGGTTCACGTTAGGTTACATACACCTTAAAACAAATGTTACCTTGTCCGGTTACAAGCCAGCATGGAACCGGGGAAGAAAAACTAGCTGGGCTTTAGGTCCTACACGTCACAGTAGCACACTCCGAAAAGAAAGAAATCTTATCTTCCCCTTAAGTAGTTACTGTCATGCCATACAGATTCTTAAAATGTTAACAAAAATAAAAAAAAACATCCTTGAAAATATATTATCAGAGGGAATGAAGATAAAGTATCGAATACATGTACAAGTAATGCTCGGCGGCGCTTAGTCGACTTCCTCCATGCGGGACGTGTCATCGTCACCCTCGAGGGGCGGCATCTCTTCGCTCACTGCGGCGCTGCTATCGTCAGCCGTGGGGTCGTCTTCATCAATACCGAGACCAAGCTTGATCATCCTGTAGATCCGGTTAGCATGTGTCTGGGGATCTTCCAGACTGAAGCCAGAGGACAGGAGGGCAGTTTCGTAGAGCAGGATGACCAGGTCCTTCACAGACTTGTCGTTCTTGTCGGCCTCCGCCTTCTGCCGTAAGGTCTCAATGATGGAGTGGTCCGGGTTGACCTCCAGGTGCTTCTTCGCCGCCATGTAGCCCATGGTGGAGTTGTCCCTCAAGGCCTGGGCCTTCATGATCCGCTCCATGTTCGCCGTCCAGCCGTATGTGCTTGTGACAATGCAGCACGGGGAGGTCACCAGTCGGTTTGACACGACCACCTTTTCTACTTTTTTCTCCAAGATGTCCTTCATGATCTTGCACAGGTTTTCAAACTTTGTTTTTTTCTCTTCCTGTTTCTTTTTCTCTTCTTCATCTTCTGGAAGTTCCAAGCCCTCTTTGGTAACAGACACTAATGTCTTCCCCTCAAATTCCTTCAGCTGTTGCACACAGTACTCATCGATGGGCTCGATCATATAGATCACTTCCAAGCCATGCTTCCGAAGACGCTCCACGAAGGCCGAGTTCGCTACCTGATCCTTGGTCTCACCTGTGATGTAATAGATGTGTTTCTGGTTTTCCTTCATTCTGGTGCAATAGTCCTTGAGGGAAACCATCTCATCGCCCGAAGCAGACGTATAGTATCGTAACAGCTCTGAGAGCTTCTTTCGATTCTGAGAGTCTTCATGTATTCCCAGCTTGATGTTTTTCGAAAACTGTTCATAAAACTTCTTATAGTTCTCTTTGTCTTCAGCCAGTTCAGTGAAGAGTTCCAAGCACTTTTTGACCAAGTTCTTTCTGATAACTTTTAAAATTTTGCTTTGCTGCAGCATCTCACGGGAAATATTTAGAGGAAGATCCTCAGAGTCCACCACACCTCTAATGAAATTCAGATACTCAGGGATTAGCTCCTCGCAGTTATCCATGATGAAAACTCTGCGAACATACAACTTAATGTTGTTCTTTTTCTTTCTGTTCTCGAATAGGTCAAAGGGAGCACGTCTTGGCACAAAGAGAAGAGCTCTGAACTCCAACTGTCCTTCCACTGAAAAATGCTTCACTGCCAAGTGATCTTCCCAGTCATTGGTCAAGCTCTTGTAAAATTCTCCATATTCTTCATTGGTGATATCGTCAGGGTTTCTGGTCCAAATAGGCTTTGTCTTGTTCAATTCTTCCTGATCAATGTACTTCTCCTTGATCTTCTTTTTCTTCTTCTTGTCACCATCCTTCTTCTCCTCCTCCTCCTCATCAGAACCAACATCTTCTATTTCAGGTTTGTCATCAGACTCCTTCTCTTCCTTTTCTTTTTCCTCCTCTTTCTCTTCCTTTTCTTCAGCCTCGTCGTCGCTGACCTCTTTATCGCGTTCCTTCTCCACAAAGAGAGTAATGGGATAGCCAATAAACTGGGAGTGCTTCTTCACAATCTCTTTTATTCTCCTTTCCTCCAAGTACTCCGTCTGGTCTTCTTTCAGATGCAGGATAACCTTTGTTCCCCGACCCATAGGTTCACCTGTATCAGTCCTAACTGTGAACGATCCTCCTGCAGAAGACTCCCAGGCATACTGCTCGTCATCGTTATGCTTGGTGATCACCGTCACTTTCTCGGCAACCAAGTAGGCAGAATAGAACCCGACACCAAACTGGCCAATCATAGAGATATCTGCACCAGCCTGCAAAGCTTCCATGAATGCTTTGGTCCCAGACTTGGCGATAGTGCCCAGGTTATTGATCAAATCGGCCTTGGTCATGCCAATGCCGGTATCCACGATGGTGAGGGTTCGGTCTTGCTTGTTTGGAATGAGGTTGATGTGCAGCTCCTTCCCAGAGTCTAGCTTACTGGGATCGGTCAAGCTCTCGTATCTGATTTTGTCCAAAGCGTCCGACGAGTTGGAAATCAGCTCCCTGAGAAAGATCTCCTTATTCGAGTAGAAGGTGTTGATGATCAGGGACATCAACTGGGCGATCTCCGCCTGGAAGGCGAACGTCTCCACCTCCTCCTCCTCCATCGGCTGGTCTTGGGTCTGGGTTTCCTCAGGCATCTTGGCTAAAGGACCGCACAGGCTCCGCGACGACGCAGCACCAGGACGCAGAAGCCGATGACATCTATTTTTAATTGTCTGTTTTCTTATCTGTATTCCACACTCATATACTCAATCACCACCCACTCTAGACTGTAAGCTTTTAATAGAGTCAATATTAGGCCTTCTGTTTTCTCCAGGGAATAACACAATCCCAGGGAAAAACATAGTCCTGGAATGTAGTAGACTTTTAATAAATATTGGTTGCACTTGGACAAACATGTGTGCATGTGCATGCATGCATGTGCTCATCTGTATTTGAGTCCATCCTGACAGTAATTATTTTCTGGGTAACTGGAAATCACCAAGTATACTACTACTGTTTTTGTTTTGTTTTGTTTTGTTTTGTTTTAATTAATTATTTTGAGAGAGAGAGTAGGAGTGGTGGGGAGGAACAGAGGGAGAGAGAGAAGCAGGCTCATCACTGAGCAGGGAGCCTGATGTGGGCCTCAATCCCAGGACCCTGGGATCATGACCTGAGCTGAAGACAGACGCTTCACCAACTGAGCTACGCAGGTGCCCACTACTACTGTTTTTATAGGAGATGACAGTGGCTTCCAAGGCAAATATATATCTTCTCTGGATTACTGATCATACATCTAAATTCTTTATATGTCCATTTGGATCTCAAAATTAGCATGCTAGTAAAAGAACCACCAGTTCCCTTCACTCCATAATATGTTCTTCTTCCATCTGTTTCTGAATCAAGTGATAGAACTACCATGTATTTGTAGATCTATTATTGTCATTCATCTTTCCCTTAACACTATACTTGATTCATTGGAGGTAAAAAAAAAAAAAAAAAACCCAAAAAACAAAAACAACAACCAAACCTCTGCCTTTAAAATTGATCTTAAATCTGTCTACTTCTCTACATTTCTATTTTAATCAACATAATTTAAACTACCTCATCACTTACCAGGGTAACTGTATAATCTTTGTACTATTTTGCTTAGGTTGTCATAATAGAATACTACAGACTTGGTGACTTAAAAAAACAGAAATGAATTTCCTCACAGTTCTGGAGCAGTGAAGTCCAAGATCGTGGTGCCTACAGGTTTGGTTTCTGATGAGGCCTCTCTTTCTGGCTGGCAGATTGCTGCCTTCTCACTGTGTCCTCTCATGGCCTTTATGTATACATGCTCCTCATTCCCCTTCTTCATCTAATATGGACACCAATCCTATTGGAATAGAGCCTCACCTTTTTTACCTTACTTAAACTTAATTACCTCTTTAAAAATCCTATCTCCAGATCAGTCCCATTGGGGGTTTAAGGTTTCAACATATGAGTTTGGGAGGATATAATTCAGTTCATAACAACCTCATAAAAATATGGTTCCCTACTTCTATTCTTACCCAATTACAACCCATTTACCTCTTAGCAGATAGGTGATTTTCTTAAGACTTTATTTGCATGATAGCATTCCTCTGATTAAACCCTCTGTGCTTTCAATAACTCTTAGACTAAATTTCTTATATTTTGGCCTGATCTGAAAAGCCCCTGTCATCTGACTCATGCCAAACTTTCTGGACTACCTTGTAGTACTTTCTCCTTTATTTGTATCTGCAGCTCATTCTGGACTTGATGCTTTGCATCTGCTGTTCCCGGGTCTCAGAAAGTTCTTTACCCAGATCTTTTGGGTTTCAAGTCTCAGCTCAAATATGACTGCTATGGTTTTTTCACTACTTTGTATAAAGTAGATATCCTCTAACTAAATGGAAGCCATTGAAACTTTGTTTCAGGTGGTGCGTGATTAAATTTGTCTATAAGCCAAAGACTGGACAATATGACCCGGACAGGCACTTTCCAACTTTAGAATCAAATATTTTCATATTGCTACCAAGAAAACAACTATTTATGAATAGATGTTTCTATTCTGCTGAAATACATCCAATCTAAGTAACAGAAGGTAATTAGCAAAGAATCTAATCAGCAGCATTGCTTTAGTGCCCATCATTAAAAAGCTTAACTGTTGTACCATTTTTCTTTTCTGCTTTATGAAGAACTCATTTATGTACCATTTCAATGCTATTGTAATTGTGAGTGAGTTTTATGGGGGGATTAAATTACTGGCCTCAGTTTTACAACACAAACATTACCTGCAGCCTTCTATAACCCAGCCACAGGAGAAAATAGAAAGAAAAAAAAAGAATGTATCATAAAAATACTGATGCTGAAACTGAACTTTGATGCTCATTGGTTTGATTGATCTGAGGCACCACATTAAGATTTCAAACCATGTATTGTAAAATCTCCTTTTTATTTCATGACTGTTTTTTTCTTGCAACCGATTCTTAATAGCTGTACACTGGGGAGGACTCATGCACCTAGAAGACTGAATATTTAAAAGACACAAAATGTCAATTCGTAAATATTTGAGCATTAGGTTGACATCTCATTTCAAGAAGAGAGTTGCCAAAATTGCTCTCACTAATGGAAAAAAGAAACAAAAACAAAACTGAACTGTTTCACATACCTGGAGGCAACTGCAGTTATCTTTGTAGAAAAAGGTCAGTGTCTTAAGATGAATAAAATTCACTCAATAAATTATTTATTGGTCATTTTTTTCTTGTAACTATTTTAAATACATATGCAAATCATTTATTTCAGGAGTTTTTCCAGAAGGAGAAGATAAGCTTTTCTTTTAAGAACTGCTGATTTCAATCTACCACAAAAAAAATGAAGACAAATCTTGTCCTTTTATCCATCAAGTAACATTTTATTTACAAGTTTAACTACTGTGTGCTGTTCCTTGCTCTCTATACACATAGAATATTTTTTAAATTTTCTTTTCCTTCTTTCCTTTTTCTTCTCTCTCGTTCTCTCTCTCCCTGTCTTTCTCTCATATTAGATTTAAAAAAATACATGTTGAGGGTAAGATACTTTATCAAATATAGTATATGATTATTCACTTATGGTTCACATTTTATTTTAGATTTCATTTTCAATGCATTCCTCATAATAATCCCTCCAGTTAGGAATCACTATTCTTATCTACTATTCCTATCTCTCAGTTAAGGAAATCAAGGCTTAAGAGGTTAAGTGACTCATGTAAGTCACACAAATATCAAGTTGTGAAACCAGTATAGGAAAGTCTGCCATAGGAACAGCTCACAACAACTTGAGATGAACATAAAATTCTCAGGTGATATACAGAGCTATGAAAAATAAAAGTTCTGCCAATGATTACAGCCAACATAGAATGTAATAGCTGCACAGATGGAAAGAGCATGGAGAGAAAGGACAGCTGAGCCAAAGAGATAGTCTTGGAAGGTGAGAAAAGGCAAGATTGTGGGTGGCAGGAAAAGCAGCTCCTGAGAGTCAGTAGATGCATTGAGATGAACCAGTGTACTCATTCATTGCTCTGTATAAACTTGACTTCTACAGACTCTACCCTTACAAAATCAAGAGGCCAGAGAAGACCAGGGAATTTGACTTGTTTCTTGAGAATTCTTGGAATTCATAAGACATCATCAATTGAACAGTCCTAATTTGACTCATATATTTATCCGACTAAAATATTTATTCCCCTTTACCTGTAGTCTTACTGTAATAGAGATACTGAGATTGTTGGGATAGGCTGGAGCCTTAAAAATTCAGATAGTCAAACTAGCTACTTCCTATTGATTGGGAATTTCTAATTATTTATATACCATTTTGGATTTAATTAATTATTGTATTCATTTGTTCACATAAATGCAACTGGGAGTGTCAGACACTGAACAGACAATGACTAGGAAAGACAGAAATGATTTCTGCTTTGTAGAGCTTTCAGTCTCACTGAGTACACAGATACTGGTTAATCATTTGACTCCTTCAATCTGTAGAATATAATACACAAATCTATGATAAATTTATATTAAAATATATAAAATTTAGGTACTGGAATGAATCATCCCAGGAAGCTAGATCCTGGAAATGGTGAAAGGGGGAGAGACAGCCTGAAAAGGTAAGCTAAAATCAAGTTTATGGAGACACTGGGAGGCCATGCTTAAGAGTTCTGCAAGTTTTGCCTCCCAGAGTTGCTGTTTTAATAGGTCACAGAGATCCAGAATTGTGCATAATACTTCAAAGGTTTTACAATAGGGTGAGGCATTTCTCATTACTGAGGAGAGGAAGATTAAAGCAATCTCATAGCACAATTAAAGTGTTACATTACTGAAATGCTAATGAACTTAGCCAGTAAGTAATTCAGTATATAGTCTGAAACATAAGATAGCTAATGTTTAGTCCCTCTTAAAAAGATACACCTCCTTTCATGAAAAACTAATGATGTAATGTATGGTGATTAACATAACATAATAAAATAAAATTAAAAAAACATATACACCTCCTTTCATCTGTGAGGGTATCCACATCCACACACAGGCACACCTGCACAAATACACAAAATATATGCACATATTTTAATGTACCCCTGCCTATTTAAAATGATTTTATAATTACATACAAGAAAAATCAATAAATGCATAAAATAAATAGAGACAAATATGATGTTAGAGGGTATGAGAAAATTGTTAGCGTATTCTAAGGATAATGTTAAATATGAGAATCAGATGAAAATAAAATGGAGGTTTAGTTGTTAATCTGTGAGTAAATGTGTATGTTTATCTACTAATAAAAGAAAAGTATTCTGAAATAAAGAGTCTCTTTTATGAGACTGGGATATCATTCCAAATCCCCTTGCTGCCACCTTTTTGCTCTCCATTTACAAACCTGTTAAGTACTGAATGGAAGAGGAAGTACAGAATGAATCTTCAACACAAAGGTGGACCTGCAGGAGCCACTGCTTGATGCTTGCACTGATAATTTCCTCCTTTGCCAATGTGTATGCAACTGGCAGAGTGAATGAAAAAGTAGTGGATAGAATGAAACTTTTAAACTGTAAGTTCAAGGGATATATGACATCTTACTAGTAACTTTAGGATTAGGCCAGAGGTTAAAATCAGTGATTTCCTAGTCTTCCAAAAGAGGTGTTGCTAGGATTACCCAGTGGGTGTATCTTCACACATCCAACACCTGCATTGTATTTGAGCTGTCCCAGTTCATCCACCCATCAACTCACCCACCCATCCATCCATCTATCCATTTCACAAACATCTATTTAGTATCTGTTGTATTTTTTTTTTTTAATTTTTTTTTTTTTTTTTTTAAAGATTTTATTTATTTATTTGACAGAGAGAGACATAGCGAGAGAGGGAACACAAGCAGGGGGAGTGGGAGAGGGAGAAGCAGGCTTCCCGCGGAGCAGGGAGCCCGATGCGGGGCTCGATCCCAGGACCCTGGGATCATGACCTGAGCCGAAGGCAGTCGCTTAACCAACTGAGCCACCCAGGCGCCCTGTATTTTTGAAAACTTGCCACATGCCTTCCTTTAAACATGACAGCAAGGGGCGCCTGGGTGGCTCAGTCGTTAAACGTCTGCCTTTGGCTCAGGTCATGATCCCAGGGTCCTGGGATCGAGCCCCGCATCGGGATCCCTGCTCCGCGGGAAGCCTGCTTCTCCCTCTCCCACTCCCCCTGCTTGTGTTCTCTCTCTCGCTGTGTCTCTCTCTCTGTCAAAATAAATTAATAAAATCTTAAAAAAAAAAATAAAAAATAAAAAATAAACATGACAGCAATTCAGGAAAATAGGTAGTATGGTTTTCATATCAATGATGAAGAAACTAAGTTCAAAGAACTTAATCCTCAGTGGTAGGATTCAGGTAAATGCCAGAACCAAAATTTGGTCCTACTTATGTTTGTTAATTCCTTTGTTCATTTGTTCAACAAACACATTGTTGTGGGAAGAATCTGGTAGATGTTTGGAGTCAGATAGAGTTTGGGGCAGTTATGATTCCTAATCTTGTGGAGTTTATAGTCTACTGAGATTATCTGGTGCCAACATCTGCTGTCCTTCTGTTCTCAGAAGAGCCAAAAGACATACTGAGAACCCATCCTATAAGTGGCACTAACCATATTTCAGTTCATGTAACAACCATATTTCAGTTCATTTAACAACCACAAGTTCCCCTTCAGTATATCTCCTTCCCAATATGCCATTTTAAAAAAGTAAGAAAACAAAGACTTGTTTGAAAACAATACTACTATATACACTACACCAAGTACATATAGAGTCAAAGGATCTCAAGATGTAGAGCTTACATGGAGGTCATAAAGATATCTATGGTTCTTTGCCTTTTTCTGTTCAAGGTATAAGTGGGGGTGAGGTGGAAACTTCTTTGTGAAATTTCTGCCACAAAATCATAAAGCTCTAGGTTTTTCTCTTGATATTTACTTGGGCTAGAGTGAAGAGAAAAGGTACTCACTGAGGAGGTCAGACAAGATAAATATCCTTAAGCCCATACTGACACTTTCTTGCTCAGACAATTGAGCTATGGACCATATATGTACCTCAAAGAATGAAGTTAGATGCCCAAACTCATACTTGGAGTGGGGTAACAGGAAGAAGAAAATGCATTCAACATATTTTTTTTCTTATAGAAAAGTCCTTCAGGTTAACCCATATCTCATTTCCTACAACCCATATCAAGAAAGTTCCTAATGGAACCACAGCAGCCCCAGGACTTAAAATAACATGCAGTTACTTATTATAAAAATAATAATTTCAAAAGAATAGCAATAATGACAACATGTCATGGTTAAGCCATGAAACATAAATAAAATATTTAAATATTTTATATTCAGTGTAATTTTAGAGGTTTTTTCTCTATTTTTAAAAATAGATTTAGAGAGTATGGTTGAGGCAATGTACAAAACTGTACAGAAACTGTAGAAAATACACAAATATACAAAAAAGATGGAATATTAAAAGAAAATAGCAAAGAAAAAGGAAAAAAAGAGACAAAAGTAGGTATAAAAGTAAAAAAAAAAAAAAAGGAGGGTGCCTGGATGACTCAGTAGGTTAAGTGTCTGCTTTCAGCTCAGGTCATGATCTTAGGGTCCTAAGATGGAGCCCCAAGTCAGGCTCCCTGCTCAGCAAGGAGTCTGCTCCTCCCCCTTCTTCTACTCCTCCCCTCTGCTTGTGCTTGCTCTCTCTCTCTCCCTCTCTCTCTCTTTCAAATAAATAAAATCTTTAAAAAAAAGTTTTAAAAATATGCAAGAGGTTCCTCTACACTATCTTTTCACAATTAATCTTGTGACTGTGGTATACCAAACTCACCCCTAAAGATAACCCACTAGTCATCTTAATAATTGGGAAGGGACTGGGTGATAGACACTGGGGAGGGTATGTGCTCTGGTAAGCGCTGTGAATTGTACAAGACTGTTGAATCTCAGATCTGTACCTCTGAAACAAATAATGCAATATATGTTAAGAAAAAAAAAAAGAAGATAGCAGGAGGGTAAGAATGAAGGGGGGGAATCGGAGGGGGAGATGAACCATGAGAGACGATGGACTCTGAAAAACAAACTGAGGGTTCTAGAGGGGAGGGGGGTGGGAGGATGGGTTAGCCTGGTGATGGGTATTGAGGAGGGCACGTTCTGCATGGAGCACTGAGTGTTATGCACAAACAATGAATCATGGAACACTACATCAAAAACTAATGATGTAATGTATGGTGATTAACATAACAATAAAAAATTAAAAAAAATAATTGGGAAGGGAAAATTTAAATCCAATCAAGGGGATACTGATTTAGGACTTGTTTAATCTAAGAATTCCTTTGGAAATATAACTAAAAACAAGAACCACCAAACACTAGACCTATTACAATAAACATTGGCGATGTGTACATGTGAATTGGGGGAAGGTGAGAGAGATGAGGAGGTAATATGTTTCTTTGCCTGGAACTCACAATCCAGTAAAATAATTTGGGATATAAGGCAGGTTGTTCTAAGTGAATCAAGACAAAAAAGGTTAAAACTTTTACTAATAGGTTAAGAAGGAAACAGAAAATATTCCCTGGGACTCCATCAATTTGAGAATCCTGGTAGAATTGGTAGGGTGAGTTTCAAAAGATGGAGATGTGGGTGAAGAGAATTCCAAGTAGAAAAAAAAAAAAAACTTCATGAGCAATGTTATATTGTTGAAGTATATGGGAAACCATATGTAGGATGCCCAGTAATACAGGGAAAATGCTATTAATTTGGGAAAATAGATTTGGGGTAATAACTGGCTTTAGGAGCTGGGAAAACCATTAAAATATTATACAACCTTCTGTCTTATATCATGAAGATTGGCTTGACAACAGTAGGCAGAGTTTTGAGATAATAAGTTAGAAGACAAGAAGTCAGTTTGAGAGACTACTGAAATATGTAAGACACAGTAAGGGTGTTTTTTAAAAAGCCAATAAACTAACACACTTTTTTTAAAATATAAAAAGAATAGTGACAATATGTGCTCAGTCATTAGGACTCTATGATGGAAACCTCCAGTGTCCTGATTATAATTCACATACATTGGGATCCATAGTGTGTGGAAGTACAGTGCATATATCAATTTTATCAACAATCAACAATCAACAATTTGATATATCAAATATATCAACAATCACTAGCAGAAACAAATGAAAATGCATCCAAAATGGACTTCAAACTTGGCTATCTTCCTTGCCCTCTGCTTTCTTCTTCTTAAAGCTCCTCTTGTCGTGTTAACTGTACATTTTTTTCTGTGTAATTGAAGGAAATGTCTTTAATTTCCCATAATGTAGAACAGTATGTGTTCATTTATTAATATGACAACTGATGGGAAACAGAGAGAGCTATTCATTGAGAGAGCTATTCAAGGACAACTTTGCCTACCCCAGAAAAGGACAGTGCCTTTGCTTGTCAACATTGATTTTCCAGAAAATAATTACTTTTATTTTCAAAGAGAGGTCAGACCTGCCTCTATTTTGTTGAGATAGAGGCTGATTTATGATTTGGGGAAACGAATATAGAATGAGGAGTACTGATTCCACTGCCATCTCAGTATGTACTTACCATGTCCTGTACTCATGCTGCTGGGCCTCAAAAGATGAGGAATTTTGTACTTCAGAAATGGGATTAAACAACATGCTTTTGCAGGTCCTTTCTAATGGAAATATCTTAGGCATCTATAAAATAGATTCTTTGTTTAAAATATGTTGTCACTGCTCAAAAGGTGTCCCACATCTAAGCTATACTCAATTGCTTATAAATTCTCGAGTGTTTTGTGTGCAATACTGTCTCATTTTTATATCCATATGCCATGCTGATCTCACTGAGTAAAATGCTCTTTCCCATCCCCACTTCACTTCTTTCCCTGGTTAACTTTTTTGTATTATTTCATCCTCTATTCAGTTGTCAATTACTCCAGAAAGGCTCCCCACATTCCCAGGATGATGCTCTTTCTTGGGCTATCAGAATCACTTGCCCTTTAATCAATCATACTTTGTAGCCTTTCGTACTAGAATCTACATTCATGAGGACAGGGACATCAGGGATTTTGGTGCAGGTGTGTGGTGGGGGATAAGGGGAATTGCTTAAAGAGGAGTCAGATAAACATTAAGCTAATACCAACAGTATTAGTGATGAATTGCATTATGGTAGGGAGAAAAAATGGGGAGCGAGGAAGATTTTTGGTTTTCTGCCCTAAGTGATTTGTCTGAGGTAACTTAGACCCAGTTCTACCTTAATTCCAAAGGCCGTTTCTTCCCACCTCTTACAGTGCAGTTTTTCTCCAACATCATGTTTCTACTCTATTTCCCCTAAGTTGAAATAAAACTTACTGTGTTACTCACTTCTTGTTTTTATAGTTTCTAGATTGAAAACGCATACTTATGATTATTTGGCAGTTTGAAAGATTTTGTAGGAAGGATTTAGAGCAGTGATTCTCAACCATGGCTACCTCAGAAATACCTGGGAAGTGTTAAAAATCCAAATATCAAGGCCACACTCCAGTCTCTAGTGGTAGAATCCAGGTATTAGTAATTCCTGAACTCCTCAGGTGATTCTAATATACAGGCAAAATTAAGAACAATTGCCTCAGAAATACACAGACAAGGATTGCAATAACAGCTATTAACACAAGCCTGGTGGTCATGGGGAAATTACTTATATGAGCCTTAGTTTTCTCATCTTAAATGAAAATAGAATAACTACTTTTCAGAATTGTAAAGATGATTAGAAATCATAATATGTAGGAAAGCCTTTATCTCACTATCTAACACATGATAGATACCCGGTAAATACACATGTCCATTCGTTATTATTACTTAGGGTTGTGGTTAATGTCCACTGCAAATGTCCAGGGGAAAAATGGTATGTGAGTTTCACTGCCTGAATATACTCCTTCTCCATTCTCTGACTGGCTCTTTTTTGAGAAAACATATTTAAGGGTGAAGATAGGAAAGGATGATAAACCCAACATCATAGGGGGACAAGAACATTTCAGAAATCTTACCATAGCAAGGGCTAAGCTTTAACTACATGGTAATTATATTGGAAAAATGATAATTATGTGTCAAGTTGCATTAATATTATTGCATCATCTCCAGAGTGTTTGATAATTAAGTTGTCACTATCAAGTCTATAGTGAAAATCACTTGTATTGAAGACTTTTACCAGGAAAAGAATCCCAACTGGAGTTCAAATTGGTCCTCCTTGGAAATGTCCAAGAGTTCTCATGGCTAAACTTTTGTTTCTCTAGCATCTAGATAGGCATTCTATAAGAAGCAAGGAACCCTTAAAACTGTGCATGAGTGTGTTCCCACATTCCTCTTCAACAAAATGCCTCTGCAAGAGGCTGTCATTCTCCTACAGGGAGCATTCTGGATTATTCTTCTTTCTTCATTGGTGGTTTATGGAGGACATGTATGCAAACATACAACCTCCCTGGGGAATGAGTCAGTGGCCATAAGAGCATTCACTTCAAGGAAAGATCAGAAGCATATGATAAATACTGTGTGACCCCAAAGGCTTTATGCAAACCAATACCAAGTCATCCAAAGATAAAAATTCTGCAGAACCATTATTTGATGACTCATTAGGGGGTAATTAATCTTCATAATAAATCTAAGATTTTGTTTTCAGAACAAAACAGATTTGCCAGATTTTACTGTGTACAACAATGGATAAAATACATAAATTATTCTTTAGGATATACATAAAGTAGGAAAAGAAAATGTGTGTGTGGAGGTTTATAATAAATATATCTGGAAATGCTGTGTTAAATTAACGTTTTTTTTCCTAAAGAAGTTTCCAGTACTTTTCAGAAATGTTGATGTCTTAAAGTTGATTGTGATCTTCCAAAGGTTGACTAAAGATTAAGAGGTATAAACCTCCAGTTATAAAATAAATAAGTCATGGGGATTTAATGTACAATATAGAGAATACAGTGAATAATATTGTAATAACTTTATACGGTGACAGATGATAACTAGCTCTATCATGGTGATCATTTTGTAATGTATAAAAATATCTAAGCACTATCTTGTACACTTGAAACTAATATAATACTGCTTGTCAATTATAATTTTAAAAATATATAACATTACTGAAATATATTTGATTAGGGTGTCTTTTGTCATTGATTATTTTGTGTGACCACTGTTCCATGGAATTCAGTTTAAAAAATGCTGGTATAAACCTTTTTTTTTAAGATTTTATTTATTTATTTGACAGAGAGAGAGAGCACAAGCAGGGGGAGGACAGGCAGAGGGAGAGGGAGAAGCAGGATCCCCACTGAGCAGGGAGGCCGACTCAGGGTCGACCCCAGGACCCTGGGATCATGACCTGAGCCCCAGGCAGATGCTCAACCAACTGAGCCACCCAGGCACCCCTGTTATAAACATTCTTATTGAACAATCTTACCATTATTTTTTTAATTATAAAAAGGGTAACTGGGAGGCAGTTAGATTAGATTAGATTACATACAGGGACAGGTATATAAAGTCAAAAAGAAACAGAACCAACATCAGCAGACTAAGCCCAACACAGATAAATGATCAGGAAGGAGAATTAGCAGGTGAAAAATTTAGAAACTAAGATCAGCCATGCTAAGATTTCAAGGACCATGTTGAAAGTGTACTCTTTGCCACTTAGCAGAAAATAACTCACCATTGCTCTCTAGTTATGAAGACGTGCTTTCTTCCAGTTTCTTTGTTTTTGTTACCTTATCTGGGAACTGGAAAGATAGAGTACCCTTCTTATGGGGCAGTTGTGACAAAGATGTGATGTTTGAAACAACCTAACTCAGATCCCTGCACATAGTAAGTGCTTAATTTATATCAGCTCTTATAATTATAGCAACAACTTGTTTGACCTTTCAGTTCCTTAACAGATCTCGTGGTTTAAAACCTATGAGCAAGTCCAGGCTTTGAAGATGTGATGTTTGATATAAAGAACTTTGGATTTGGACTCAAAACATGTCATCAGAGAGTCTATTTTTGGCTCATCAAAGTGAAGTATCTTTGAGCAGAGCACTTTTTTTCCCTAATCATCAGTGCCCTTGATGCAACATTGTTATTAACTCTCTTTCTGACAAATCCAAGGTTTCTGCATTGGTGGAAGGGGTTTGGATTGGATTGTCCTTGACTATGTCATAATGCATGTGAAAATAGTTTGATAAATGTCAAATACCAAGTGTAAATAGGTCTTAAGGTCCATAGATGGAATTTGATGACGGAAAACTAAGCTATAATAGTTTTACCCGTTATGCATATGTATGTAGGAAATTTTTATTAAGATACTTGTAGGTAGGACATAATATTTAAAATATGTTTATGTCTGTGTTTTACTTTAGGCTGAGATAAACCTATCAACAAATTCATTCAAACAGTGCTATTTAGAAACTGGAGGAAATTTATAGAAAGTGAAGAAATGTTAACATTTTTCACTCTCTGGGAATACAAGCACACTATGCAATGTGTGAGGTTCCTTTCCTTTCTATGCTTGATTCAGAAATACAGTCTCAGCCTAATAGTCCATGAAATTTTCTTTTTATTTAGTTACTTGGTTCAGTGGGACAATGCCATGGTACTGACTGGTTTGCATCAATCAGTAAATGGGGAACAATGTTTGCTCAGGAATCCCAAGCTCTCCCCAGTTCTGCTCCTCCTTTCGTCCCTTGCTTCTGACCCCCAAGACATAGCATGCCTTCTGCTGCTCTCAGAAATTGTTTGCCACCACCAGTCTACTCTCTCCAGTGGTGTCCACCCCAAAGCCCAGATTCACCACAGAACTAAAAATTCCCATCTGTCCTCTCTTTTCTGCCTCTACAGACAAGTATAGGAGTGCTTTCCATCTGAATTGCTTCTTTGTTGATCACTATAAGGAGCCCTTCAGAGAGTTACAAAGTCAAAGAAATAAAAATGGGGAAATAAAAAGTTGAAAAGATTTTTGCAATCCTCTTCCCTGGTATCCAGTGCCGTATTGCTTACTGGCAGGATAAACGAAAGTGGAACAGAGCTTTTGCCCACGCCCAAACTCTCACTCCTGACTATTCTTTTCAGTAAGGTATTTTCTGTTTTGGTCTCCCCAAGTTACTGTGAATCACAATCACAGGGGGAGCTTGTAAAAGGTACAACTTGGTACTCTTAAAAGGATAAACATTTCTCTGCTTTTTCTCTCGTGTTTTATGAACAACAACAACAAAAAATGTTTTATAACCATTAAGTAATGTCCCATTCCTTCAAAAAGTGCCTTTGTATTAGCTCCCCCCTGAAATCATCAAACTGGTTCTTAAAATTCTAAAAAATACAAAGAATGTGAAAAGCCTCAGCTAATTTGGTAATTTGCAAAGGACATTTAGAGAGTATTTCTTCAGAATGTATATTTAAATCATAGGTAAGTTTTGTTTTTTGTTTTTTTCCTCTGTAACATTAGTTGTATTCCCCTCCTACCCTATCTGAGGAAGGAAAAAGAAAAGGGGGGGGGGGAGAAAGGAAAATAAATACATATGATAAGATAATAAAAATAAACAGGAATAAAGATTTTGCTTTTTCCCAAGGAGTTATAGGCAAATCAGGGAAGTAGAAATAGCCACTTTGACCGTAAACAAAAATAAGAGGTTATTTCTACAGTTCCACCCAAGGTAAACATAGTAATGACTGTTAGGTAACTAGATAGAAACATTAAATAATTTTATATCATTCCCTGTACCTGAGTTTTTCTGGGAGTAGAGTTAATTTTCTGGTGGCATCCCAATTATTGTGGGGTTATGCTAGCAATGAATTAACTTGAAAATATGGGGAAAAGTTATGAATAAATTTAACCAAAGATGTATAAGATCTCTACATGAAAAAAAAAAACCCCACAAAACATGGCTGAGAAAAATTAAGAATATTAAATAAATTAAGACATACAACCTTAGAGTAGCAAACATAATATAGATGGGGCACTTATAAACATTAACCATAAAAGGAACATAAAACCAGCAAATTGAACATTCTCAAAATTAGAATCTTCTATTCAAAAGACATCTGTTAAGAAAAGATAAAGGAGGAGTACCTGGGTGGCTCAGTTGGTTGGGTGGCTCAGTCGGTTAAGTGTCTGCCTTTGGCTCAGGTCATGATCCTTGGGTCCAGAGATCAAGTTCCACGTCAGGCTCCCTGATGAATAGACATCAAAGATATTTTTAAAATTCAAGACCCATGCTCACTAGAAACTGTGAGTAAAGAAATAATTATAGGATTTTTCATTAAAATAATAAAAATAGATATTAGAAAAAATACAAAAAACAAGCATTATTAATGATGAAACACTAGATTAGAAACATTTGCATTAATTCTAAGTTCAAGAATAGATAATGCCATCATTATTTTTAAACTGCATTCTAGAGGTGATCTTTAATAACATCAGAAAGGATAACAAAATAATAGGTATTTTTGAAAGTTAAGAGTACAGTTTTCACTACCAATTATATGATGTTTCACCTGGAAAGCCCAAGAAAAGCAGCTGCAAAACAAAAATAAAGAGACAAAATAATAAGCCCAGTAACAGAGTTGAACAAAATTAGCATAAAACCAACAACGTTCTTAAATAGCTGGTTAAGAAATATAATGTAATTCCATTTGTAACAGCAATAACTAAAAACAGTATCATACAGTTCCTGGTATAGAACCTTATATATCCACCAATAAGCACTTGAAATAAATACTTTAGAATATTTGAGACTGAAGAGTGATAGGGAAGCCCCAGAAAATGAAAATTAAAAGTTGAGATGGGCTGATTTTATAAATAATAAAGCATTAAAAAGATTTGCTTCAGAGTTCTCTCCTTAAGATCATCAGTCTTACCTCACTGATATGAGGAATTCTTAATCTCAGGAAACAAACTGAGGGTTGCTGGAGTGGGGGGTGGGGTGGGAGGGATGGGGTGACTGGGTGATAGACACTGGGGAGGGTATGTGCTCTGGTAAGCGCTGTGAATTGTGCAAGACTGTTGAATCTCAGATCTGTACCTCTGAAATAAATAATGCAATATATGTTAAGAAAAAAAAAAAGGAAGAACATAGCAGGAGGGGAAGAATGAAAGGGGGGAAATCGGAGGGGTAGATGAACCATGAGAGACGATGGACTCTGAAAAAAAACTGAGGGCTCTAGAGGGGAGGGAGGTGGGAGGATGGGTTAGCCTGGTGATGGGTATTGAGGAGGGCACGTTCTGCATGGAGCACTGGGTGTTATGCACAAACAATGAATCATGGAACACTACATCTAAAACTAATGATGTAATGTATGGGGATTAACATAACAATAAAAAAATTAAAAAAAAAAAGATGATCAGTCTTAGAAATTAGAGGCTATGTTTCAAATTTTGTGTTCCTAGAATCTAACATCTAATATGGGGCACCTGGATGGCTCAGTTGGTTAAGCGACTGCCTTTGGCTCAGGTCATGATCCCAGGGTTCTGGGATCAAGCCCTACATGGGGCTCCCTGCTTGGCGGGGGTCTGCTTCTCCCTCTCCCTCTGCTGCTTCCACTGCTAGTGCTCTCCTGCTTTCTCATTCTGTCAAATAAATAAATAAAAATAAATAAATAAAAATAAAAATAAATCTTTAACATCTAATATATGATAGGAGTTAAATCTATGTTTGTTGAATGAATGATATATATGAAATAGTAATTGAATGAATGAATACATTCACAATGAAAGAGTGGCTAATGCAGCAAATGTTCAATTTCCAGTACAAATGCCTTTCCCTGAAAATGGAAATTGCATATAAAATCATTTATTGCATGAACACTTGAGATTGTATAGCTCTACCAAAAATAGAGAGGGCCCACAATGGTTGTTTTACTACCTCCAAATGTCAAAGCTTATCACTACTTTGAAATCTGGAAGTCCCACAGAATGTAATATGTGAGCTTCATATTTAGTAAGACTTTGAAAAAACTCATTCAAACCATGTACTTACTCCCAATTTTCCCTCAGGGTCCTTTGGGATACCAGGTGCAGCTGGAAGCCGCTGTAGATGTCAGAGTGAGACAGTTGTTTGAACCCAGTGATGCTAAAAATAAAGTGAGTGGTGGTGCCACGTGAAAGATTAGCCATAAAGAACTCAGCCTTTCTTCAGAATTACAGTTATCTCTGAAAAACTGTTTGAACTGATACTATAAGTGGGAAGAAATTCTGACAACACATCATAAGGGATTTTCATAGAGAGATTAACTATATTGGTTCATGAAACTCAGATATGTCTAGTGAGTATAGGAAAAGGGTAGAGATTTTAAGTTTTATTGAAAATAAAACTTTTAAAATTTTCAGACCCAAGTTTGATGAAATATAAGACTTTTAAAAACCAATAATTATTTATTATGAAGTCATGGGGTAGGGTAAGGCTTAATAGAACCCTAGTATAGATTATACGTTTCAAAACCAGAAGATCAGGTACAAATCCTGGCTCTAACACTGAGCTATGCGATCTCTGATAATTCATTGAAGTATCCCAAGCCTTGCCTTTTTTATCTAAATAATGAGACTAATAATGCCACATCGGTTATCTTAGGGCAGATCATCTGGGCAACTATAAAAGAATGAACAGATTGTAAGTGTTCTCTTTAGGAAAGAATGTCTCGTGGCATGGATTTCTGCATTGTGTTATATGTGACATAATAGGACTGAAAAGAACTGTAGATATCAGCTCCTGTCCACCAAGATCTTAACTCTAGTTTGGAATGACACATTCCCTTTCCATAGACCCTCCTTTGTTTTCCTTCCTCCATCCTCCATTTGCTCTCTGTTTTCCTTCTTTCTTTTCCTACTCTCACATATCGATTCACCACCTGTAATGTACTAGAGCCTGAGCAAGATGAACAAGGTATCCCCACACTCACTCCCAAAAGCTCTCATTCATTCTCATCAAATAGCTTGGAAACCTAGTTCATCTAATGCAATTCTAGCATGCCCTTAAGAAATTGATAGCAATTCTTGCATTTCCCCCACCACCCTCTTTAAGACTTGTAACTGAAATTCTTAATCCTTATCATAATATATGCATATATCTCATGCTTATTTGTTTATGTGTGATAAGAGAAAATGAATAAGGCAATTGTCTAATAGTTTAATAACAAGGCTAATACGGTGTTTTCATATACAGACATCTGGTTTGTGCTTGAATGGTTAGAGAGGTGGCAGATTTTAATGCTTTACATGTTATACTTGTTTAAAATGATCCATTTCTTTTTTTTTTTTTTTTTAGATTTATTTATTATTTATTTGAAAGAGAGAGAACAAGCGGGAGAAAGGTCAGAGGGAGAAGGAGAAGCGGGAGGGAGAGGGAGAAGCCGGCTCCCCGCTGAGCAGGGAGTCAGACGCGGGGCTCGATCCCAGGACCCTGAAATCATGACCTGAGCCGAAGGCAGCAGCTTAACCAACTGAGCCACCCAGGCTCCCCTAAAATGATCCATTTCTGAACCCTGTGTGCTGTGTGATCTTGGACAACACACACATAAACATTCATAAAGAGAGAGGGAGAAAAAGTTAGCATATAGCTACCCATATATTTAGTGCTGAACATTTATTTTCCAGTAAAATAAACCTTCATTCATTTATTTTTAGAAGTATTTCTTGAGTGTCTACTTGGCACATGCTGTGTGCTCAGTGCTAGCAATACAGATATAAACAAATAAGATGTGATAAGGCTGGAATTGAATTAAATACTGGGACCCAAATGGGGAAATCAGGCGTGCATAATTAAGACTCTTAACTAATTCCTAAATTGTATTTACACTTTAACTGTTGCTTTTATACAATGAGAAAACACAGAAATTAGGTAGAAAGATCTCTGTATCAGTCAAATGCAGAGAATACCATTATTTAAGGAAATATCTACAGCTTTCTTTTTTCATATTCTAAGATATATCACTTTACTATGTAATTAACAGTTTAAAGGATAAATGAGATTAGATATTAATGTTTTTAGCTTCCTAGAAAGATTATTATCGATGTTAAATCCAAATAAAACACTTTAGAAAAAATAGAGATAAGTATAGTGGTTACCAAAGTTATTCTGGTTATAGAATTTGGCACTTATAAAAATACATAATAATTACTAAAATCCTACCCTTCTCCCTAAATTGCTATGACATCCATAAGACTTTTCAGTAAGGTCTATTAGCCAGGTCTGTAAAACACTCTTAGGAGAAATACTGGTTTTTAGTACATTTTTTCAAATTGGGTAATTTGGGGAGTAATTTAAGAATTTTTAAATCATGAAGACTACTCAGTCTAATTATATAGAGTCAGCATCACAATTACTACTTTGGATTTTCTTTAACCCATTTTAAAATTAGCTTTTGGCTATATTATTTAAAAGAATAAATAAAAACAAAATTACCTTTTCTTTTCCTTTTCTGGGGGCCTTGCTTTATATAAGAAGTGACAACATAGTTATTTGTTGGCCACTCCATTTTCAATTTGTAGGAAATAAAAGTGAATATTTATTGTAAGATGCATATTCATAAAATATAGACCTGCTACTACTTGACTAAATTTTTTAATATATTCTCGACTTTCTAAGTACTCTGCAGAAAATCAAGTATTGTTTCCTTTATAAGGTTATTTTCTTTGATCACAGTTCTATATTCTTTGATGAAGTTGTTTATTTTTTTCCCCTGTCTGCTTTCATTTATCTAACACCCTGCTGTTTGCTTCACTCTCATTAAATGTTGCTGATTCCTAGAGTGAAATCAGTTTTCTTGACTTTGGTTTATCATGATCTCAAGCTTGTTTTTCTTACTTTCTTGATTTCTTTCTTTCTTTTTTTTTTTTTTAACTTCTTATATACTAAAATTCTATTTTTTCAAAAGCAAAATGAAATGAAAGAGAATTTTAAAAGTGGCTTCATGCTCCTAAATAAGACATCTCAATTAATATCCTTTTCAGTTTAATGGGAAAAAAAAGCAATAATCCAACTACTAATGTTTCAAATGAAATATGTGGGGCAAGTCCCAGTCCTTCACCTTTTTTTTTTTTTTTCCTGGTGGTGTGAATTTAGGAAATGGGGAGAGCAATTCAGGATATTACAAAGAGAGCATTTTAGCTACACATATACAGAGTTTCAAATTCCTGCCCTGCATTAATAGTTCTAATTAAGATATATATATATATATATATAAAAGCCCATTGCTTCCACCATGATCATAAGGGCAAACCTGATAAGCCAACTACCAAATCATAGTTTAAAAAAAAATCAGAGAGCTGAGGACCTAAATATAAAGTGATGAACACTTTGTAGGAAAGAAGGGATCCATAGATGGTTTCAACTCCGGTGGAGTGTTGCGAGTTGGAGGAAGCTACCAGAGAGAATGGTTGGGAGAAAAATAGCAAACTTTTATCAAACTTTTAATGGCTGTATATATGCTTACTTGACAAATTAGAATCATTAGGAATCCCAGCTGGGGATTATGCCTGCAAAGAGCCACCAATTCTTTCCCATATTGTTTCACTGAATCACAAGAGTGGCACATAGTCTGAGGGAGGAAAAGAGAACTGACAGTTTCCCTCTGAGACATGAGGGGCTTTCATCAAGAGGAAAGGCAACTGTCACCTGGAGTTAAGGAAATGGTGGAAGAACTTAAGGAAACCCTTCTGAGGGACACCAAGTTTGCCAGGGATGCTACAGGATCCCTACCAAGTCTGGGCAAATGCATAAGAAAGAGATCACCTGCTACAGAAAGTGAGTTTCAGGAAGAGAAAAGGAAGAGCTCTCTACCATTCCATCTGGGCTGTAAAGCCGAGAGAGAGAGAGTTCTTGTTTCAGAAACCTGGCGTCTATGAAGTAGAACATGAAGTAATATTTAGTCTGTTAGTGCTCATATCCCATGCCTTGCTAAAGGAAGTATTAATCCTACTTTCAAAATATTTGAAGCCAGTGGTGAACTGAACCCAACTAAAACTAACACAAACTCTACGTGCATCTCAAATGCAGATTAGATTGAGTCAGCTTCTACAGTAGCAGACTGAAGGGAAAAAGGGACATAATGAACTATACTCTTTACTGGGGTTAAATTCCAAATATTCTATCTCTACTATCTTATTATCCATAATGTCTGATATACAATAAAAAAAGTATATCACACACACACAACAAGGATGTGTAATTCAGGGGCGCCTGGGTGGCTCACTCGTTAAGCGTCTGCCTTCAGCTCAGGTCATGGTCCCAGGGTCCTGGGATGGAGCCCCACGTCGGGCTCTCTGCTCGGCGGGAAGCCTGCTTCTCCCTCTCCCACTCCCCCTGCTTGTGTTCCCTCTCTCTCTGTGTCTCTCTCTGTCAAATAAATAAAATTTAAAAAAAAAAAAAAAAAGGGATGTGTAATTCAAAGTCAAGAGAGTATATAGTCATTAAAAGTAGACATAGAGATAGCCAGATATCAGAATGATCATGTTGGAATTTCAGAATAACAATGATAGTGAATTAAATGATCCAGGATACATGGTAGACCACATGCATGGACAGATGGGAACATTTAAGATGAGGGTACAAAGGAGAATGCCATTATATATATATATATATATTATATATATATATATAATATACAGTTTAATACTATGTATATATTTTTTTTTTTTTTTTTTTTTTTTTTTTTTTTTTTTTTTTTTTTTTTTAAAGATTTTTTATTTATTTATTTGAGAGAGAGAGAATGAGAGAGAGCAAGCACATGAGAGGGGGGAGGGTCAGAGGGAGAAGCAGACTCCCTGCCGAGCAGGGAGCCCGATGCGGGACTCGATCCAGGGACTCCAGGATCATGACCTGAGCCGAAGGCAGTCGCTTAACCAACTGAGCCACCCAGGCGCCCATTAATACTATGTATATATTGAATATACAGTTTTATATATACGTATGTGCATATATATAATGAAATTTGTATATATAATGAAATAGTTGAGGAATTTGGCATCATATTAGACACAACAGAAAAAGAAGGGTGTGTATGTTTTCTCAGTGTTGTTTTTTTTTTTTCAGTGTGTTAGTTTTCTACTACTGTGTAACACTTATCACAAAGTCATCTCCTTAAAACAACACACATTTGTTTTCTCACAGTTTCTGTGAGTCAGAATCTGAACACAGTTTAGGTGAGTTCTCTGCTTAGAGTCTCACAAGGCTGCAATAAAAATGTGAGAGACTTGACTGAGGAAATATCTGCTTCTATAGTTTCTCAGGTTGTTGTTTCTCAGGCACAATTTATTTCCTGGCAGCTGTGGGATTCATGGCAGTTTGTTTCTTCAAACCAGCAATCACTGATAGGGAGAGAGGGGAGAAGGAAAGAGACAGACTCTGGTACAATGGATATTAAAGTTTTATGTAATCACATACAAATCAGCTAGGAGCAAGTCACAAGCCCCCCTTCTACTCAAGGGAAGGAAATTACACAAAGGTGTGACTATCATGAAAAGGGGCCCGTGGTGCCACCTTAAAGTCTGTACATAGCAATCAATGAACTTCAAGGCAAGTTGATAGAAAATAGCCAAAATGAAACATAAAGATGAAAAATTTTCAAGAGCTGTCAAGTAATGTCAAACTCTCTAGCAAATATGTAAGTAAAGCTCCTAAAATAGAGAAAAGGGTAGGGAACAGAAGTATCTGAAAATATTATAGCCAAAGGTTTAAAATCCTCATGAAGAATATCAATGCATAGGAAAAAATTAAAAATAAGACTCCACAAACATCACGCAGAATCAACACAAACAAATAAATCTAGTCATGGAATTGATAAATTGCTGAAAACCAAAGATAAAGTTCTAAAATCAGCCAGGGAGTGAAAAATGACATATTTCAATTAGGGAAACAATGATAAGAATGTTAACTAATTTCTCATAGGAGGAAAAATATGTAGGCCAGAATATTATGGAAGAACACATCTTTAAAGTGCTGAGTGTAAATAAATAACCTAGTAGCTTAGACTTCTGAAGACAATGGAAATATACTTCAGAATTGAAAGTGAAATAAATACATTTCCAGAATTACAAAATCTGAGAGAATAAGTCTTTCATTACAAGAAATAAGAGCTATAAAAAAAAAAGGGGAAAAAAGCTGTTTTTTAATTCTTAAGGAATATGATACCAGAAGCAAACCTCAGTCTGCAGAAAGAAATGAAGAGCATCAGGAAGGAAAAATATGTAGTTAAAAATACAGAACAGTTTTTTTGTATATATTTAAATTTCTTTAAATGAGTGTTATCTGTTTCATGAAAAAGCAGTACCAGTGTCTTATGAGGGTTTATAACATAAGTAGAAATAAGAAGCATGTCAAGAAGTGCAAAATGACTGGAGAAAGAGAAATGGAATTATATTTTGTAAAGTTCTAACATTATTCATGAAGTAGTGAAACATTATCTGAAGGTAGAACGTGGTATGTCTAAGATGCATACTGTAATTTCTAGTACAGCCACGGAAACATAACAAATAGAGTTTTAGCCCAGAATTCAATATCGGTGATAAAATAGAAATGGTATAAAAGAAAGAGGAACAGAGAAATAAAAATAGGAGAAATGAAAACAAATAGTAAGATAGAAGACTTAAGCGCAAATATATTAATAATTACATTAAGTGTAAATAAACTCCAAACAAAAACAAGAAGGCAGAAATTACAGTCAGTAGAAGTAGAGAAAGCAAAATTTCAAGTTCTTTCCGAGCCTAGAAATGATGACTATCAGACAATTCAACTGGACTGAATTCTTTACCCCTAGTCACACCTCTGTCATATTTTTGAGTCTTTGAGGAATAGGTTTTACACATATTAATAAACTTGGGTTTGCTCAGCTTTTGAAGTATTTTTTTATATATATTGATAGATACAACTTTATTTTTATTTTTAAAGCTGTTAGAGGGTTTCTAAGGAATATAAACTTGTTCAATTAAATATTGATGGGGAAATGACTGCTTATGAATAGGACACTACTGCTTTGTTCTCATAATAAATCTCAAACATAAAAAATCTCAAAAATTAACACATTATGGTAGCTTTTATTTTTATTTGAAAAATTGTTATACCAATTAAATGAAGCAATTTTTAAAATAATACAGAAAATCGCATACAACCCACAAACCTAAAACAAACTTATTCTGTGTGTGGAAGGAACTGGCTTGCATTGTAATAAATTATTAGCTTTCAAGAATGAAAGGATTATTATTAAATATCGTTTCTTCTATTTTTTAGCTATTTGACCTCATGCAAATTTCACAAACTTGAGCCTCAGTTTTCTAAAATGAGATAAACATCCAAATTTCTGAGAAATCCTAAAATATATATTTTAGCACAGTTTTAAATGCTGGGAATCAAAATACATCTTTAATAACATTTCAAAAATAATTTTATATCTACAAGAAAGTTTAAAGGATAATGCAAAGTTCCTATATAACTCACACCCAGTTTCTCTTACCATAATACATTTGTCAAAATTAAGCAACCAACATTTGTATGCTATTATTAACCAAACTCCAGACATTATTTGTATTTAACCAGTTTTTATACTAATTTTCTTTTTATTTACTTGAAACAAGATAACACATTGTAATAATTCATTATGTCTCCTGTAACATTTTCCCACCTTTTTCTTTTTTTTTTTGATTGTCATGACCTTGACGGTTTTAAAAAATAATGGTCAGATATTTTGTTGACTGTCCTCAATTTGAGTTTGTTCTTTGTTCTCAAGATAGATGGAGGTTATTGGTTTTAGTGAAGAATATCACAGACATGAACTATTACTCTTCATCACATCATATCAGGGGGGACATCGTGGTATCAAACTGGCATAACTGGTGATGTTAACCTTGATCATTTGATACTTTGAGTTATAATCCAAATTTATCTTTTTCTTCAGATTTTTCCACTTTGACTGTTGAAAACTCTTTCAATTTTGCTTTTGTCTCTTTGGCATGTCTCCATCCTTTTGTTTTTAGGTGTTTTCTTGCTTTTTGGCCCTACAACATAATTCAGGTTCATCATATATTTTCCCTGCTGCAGCCCTAGAATGAGCCCGAGTCCCACATCAGGCTCCCTGCTCGGTGGGGAGCCTGCTTATCCCTCTCCCTCTGCCTCTCCCCCTGCTTGTGTGCTCTCTCTCACTGTGTCTCTCTCTGTCAAATAAATAAATAAAACCTTAAAAAAAAAAAAAAAAAGAAACCAAGTGCTAGATATGCTTGCGGCTCGGCTTCTGGTGTTTCACTGTTTCTAGGCCTTTTTAATGGGACCTTTTAGAGCTAGGACATAAAGGTATGCACACTAACTCAAATTTATATATTTGTAATCATTTTTCCAGTTCTATCTATCTATCTATCTATCTATCTATCTATCTATCTATCATCTATCTAATCTAGCTATCTATGCTAAACATGAGTTCGTACTGTCTCCAGCTTTACTTCAGTAGTATAGGAGTTCATTCTAAACTTCTGAACTTGCTTATTTATAACTTACTCTTTAGCAGTGAAAAACTTGTTTCATTATCCACCATCCATTAACTTTGTGTTAAACCCCACTATGCATGTATTATAGTATAGAACTGTTGACTCATACCCCCACAAGAAAAAATTTGCCAACTAGAGTACTCTCTTTATGTATAGTTACCTTTTCCTTAAATTTTTGCATGAAAAGTTATGTTCACACCAAATCCTATATGCAAACTTTTATAGCAACATTATTTATAATCCCCCAAATCTGGAAGCAACCAAAATGTTCTTCAACAGGAAAATGGCTAAACAGACTGCCATATCCCAGCAATAGAATGCTATTGGGCAATAAAAAGGACTGAACTACTGATTTGCATGACTGCATGGGTGAATCTGGAAAGCATTTTACTAAGTCAAAGAAACGAAGCCCAAAGGGCAATATGTTGTTGTGATTCCACCCACACCATTCTAAGAAAGGCGAAACTGGTAAGAAAGAAAAAGAGCAGGATACTTTTTAAGATGAAAGAACTGTTCTGTATGGTATTGGATGGAGAACACATGATTTTGTGGATTTGATTCAATGTATAGAACCATACATCACAAAGAGTGAACTTTAATTTCTGCATATTTAATAAAAATAGTCACTCAGATGTCAGGGGTCCTAGGATTGAATGAAGACTTTGATTCCCCACCCACCACCGCCCCCCAGATAACTTTATTACAAATTATATTAGTTTGCTTTGGCTTCCATAACAAAACACCAGAGATTACATGGCTTAAACAATAGAAATTTCTTTCTCACAGTTCTAGAGGCTGGGAAGTGGAAGATCAAGGTGCCAGCTGATTTACTTTCTTCTAAAAACTCTCTTCCTAGCTTGCGGACGGCCCCTTGTCATTATACCCTCACATTCCTTGTGAAGTGTGCACCGAGAGATCTTTCTTTTCCTCTTCTTATAAATACACTAATCCTATTAGATTAAGGTCCCACCCTATTGCCTCATTTAACCTAACTACCTCCTGAAAGTTTTATTTCCAAATACATTCACATTGCTGGAGTAGGGGTGGGTGGTTTAAGGCTTCAACATGACAATTTTGAGGTGACAGAATTTAGTCCATTACACAAATGTGTGGCATAACCACACAGAAGGAGTTGGGGGGGAAAAAATAGGAGCTAACATAACTAAATTTGGAAAATGTTGTTTTTGATGTTTGGACTAGAAATTATATGTGTAAAGTAAAAATTAATTTTATAATTGTTGCATAAATGTAACGTGTTGCTTCTTTTTCTCCCTCCCATCTTTAAGAGTTGTTATTAATTTGAAGGCGCATCTTAAAATTTATGGTATTTAATGTCTTATAGAGATTAATTTTATAACATCTTTAAAGCTTCTAGTGCATCCTCAAACACAGAACTGGCCCTTAATTAATAGTAGCTGTTACACTTACTAAACCTTTACATAGTTAAAATAAAAGTGAACATATAATCTTTTACTCTGTTTTTGACAGAATATTAGAATAATTCTGTGTTGTGGTCATAATAGCAATAATAATTTTTAAATTCCCTTGTATCTTTCTATAGAAATGTACTGTTATTTGTTTACCTATTACTCTACTTTCAGATATTCAAATTGCATCTGGTTTTGTGATTTGTTGCACATTCCTTGTGGATGCAGGAAGCTGTTTCTGAGGGCTTAAGCTTAAAATAAAACTGAGGCTTTTAGAAACATGCAATCGAGACCAAACTGATTTTGGAGTGTATCTTAAAAGTTATATGAATTTGAAAATAATGCCACAAGTGGAGGATTGGATTTGTAGCTACCCTAAGAAGTTATTCACATGGTCTTTTCAACTGAATTTAATGTGTTCAATTAAATGTTTTCTTAGTATACTTGGATGTAGGTGTAGCTAGCACCACAATGGGTTCTTTAAATTGTATGGATACATGTCCCATGTAAGGTATATGTTTGCAAATATTTTCTCCTATTTTGTGGGTTGGGTTCCTTTTTCACTTTCACTTTCTGATGGTGTCCCTTGAGTCACAATAGTTTTTTTCATTTTAATGAAGTGAAGGTCTCTTTCATTGTTCCTCATGATTTTGGTGTTATGTCTAAGAATCCTCTGCCAAATCCAAAGTCATAAAGATTTACCCCTTTGTTTTCTTCTAAGAGTATTATAGGTTTATTTGTTACATTTAATTTGGTAAAGTTATTTAAAATAGTTACAACTGGATGGGGTTGGAGCAAACAACCATGATCTGAATCGGACCTCACTGTCCTGAAATTTAGTGCTCTTCAGTCGTTAGTATTGTGATTCTCAATGATCAAACTAGGCCTAAGAGTCCATTTAAAACTTATTTCTTGGGACTGTAGTGGTTAACACATTAAAGGGTGGTATAAAACACCATACCTCTAGAATATACATATGTAGTATTTCTCTCCTTACAGATTTTCAAGCCTTTAAACACATAATTATATAGGATGCATATAGATTCAGGAAGTATTACTTTGTCCTTATTGTTTCTTTAAATGTATCATTGTTTGAAAATCCTATCATCATATGAGTTTCTGGCAACAGAATTATTCATCCAGAAGATAAAACAAGCTGATTTCTGCCTGACTAAAATGTCCCTGCATATGATAAGAATAATTTATAAATAACTTTATGACTTTGAAATAATCTACTGTTAAGATTTATCTTCTGCCTACCTTCCAAATAATTATTTAAAAAATAAATCATCTCCTGGAATAAGCCAGAAACTTGGACAGTGTGCCGGGGATTCCTGATAGCTGTTATTATTTTAATCAATTAATTGAGAACAGTAGATAATGTTTAATCATAGAAATGGCTCACACAGTTGTTCCAATGTTGCTCTAGCCTCAATGAGCCAAAAATACATTGGGATTTTTTTTTACAAAGAAGACAACTGTCAGGAAACAGTTCTAGAAGTCTGTACTGTTCACTTTTATTTAAAATGATATTACAGTTTATGCTTACCTTGATCATGGATGTATAAACTAAGATTGTAATAACATGCACATGGAAAAAGTATATCCTCATGATTATGTTTCTCCCGTTATAAAGAGTGATGCAAAGTCCAAAAATTGAGATCAGACATTATTACACACCACCTGGGTTATATCAGACTGATCCCTGAAATCATCTCTATACCTTTTTTTTTCAAATGGTCAGGGTTTCTTTGTTTGTTTGTTTGTTTTTCCCTTGAAGGAGGAGGGCTTCAGAATTGAAGTGATATTTATTGAATATTGATATACTGTATTACAAACAAAAAACAAAAAACACAACATCTTATGTGATCTTTCTACCTTTTCTGTTCACACTCAATGTGTTTCTCACCCCTTATGAGTCAGCTGAAGCACATAACCTTGACTGGGTTGTATGTCAACATTAATAAAACTGAACTTCTAGATCTCAATTTTATATTTTATCCTTAAGTCTCTGGTTTAAAACAAATTGGAAAGCAAAATGGGGGTGGGAGGGTGAGGGAGGGAAAGGAGTGAAAGAGAAAGGAATTGTGTAGAGTCAGTAAACCAGCATCGAAAGTGAATGAAAGGATGAGTAATTATGCTTGTTCAGTGGATTTCACCTTTGAGAGTGGTACCTGCTGAGATGAAGGCAAGGTAGTGGCAGTCTCCACAACCACTAACCCCCAAAGCCTAGGTCAGATATTCCTATTTTTTCCTCAGTGTTGGTGCAACTCTCCGTTTATTTGACTTGAACATGCATCAGGCTGTGAGACAAAGACAGGGTCTCTGACTTGTTGACCACTGTATCTCCTGTTTTAGCAGAGACTGCTTCAGACTTAACAAATACGTGTTGAATAAATACTTCATGTGAGAAGGGTACAGAGATCAGAGCAGTGGAAACGGGACTATTAAGGGCATTTTTGAATGAAAGATATCCAATGACAGGAGATTATATGTGTAAGAAATCATGAAGGCATTTCCATTTGAACCTACTTTTTATGCCTGCAAAGTAGCAAAACAAACAAAAGAAATGCCATTCGAAACCGGAGTATTAGAACATCACCTCCTCAACCCCACCCACCCCTATCTAGCTTCTTGAATATTAGTATCTTGATCCTCACTTTTAAGCTCCCATCTTTCCCAGGTCCTGATTTAGGCAGAAAACTCACCACCCAAGCACTTACAGTTCAATCATATAACTTTAGATCTGGTCCCTATGTATTAATGTATTTTGAAGAAAACTATCATGCATTGCAGATAAAATTACTGTTATTAAATCCTAGATAATCTGTGACACTAATATTATTAAATATGAAAGGATATATAATTTGCACCACTTTCTCAACATATCCCTCCAAATGCTGACCACTAAAGAATGGTAGTGTTTATTTTATTCATCCATATATACAATATTCCAAATTCTCATCCTCACTAAATTAACTATGAAATGAAATAATCCATGATCATTTAAACTGGTTTTAAAAATTTGCTCTAGGGAACTCATTGTCCCTGGATTGATAAATTTGACTCTAATTCTGTTCATAAAGCTTCATTGCTGTACAATATCTGATTAAATTAAGCTCTGCTTTGCATTTTGAAACCTCCAAACCCCCACTGTGAAAGTTCTACTTGACTTCATTTCTCCTCCCAGAATAAGGCCACAAAGTCTGTCTATTATATTACAACTTTCAAGTGCAAAACATATTAAGTTAAATAGTTAAAGTTGCCTATAAAAATGTTACAACTTTTAAGATTAATGATGGATATGCTTGAACATGCTTGAATATATGCATTGAATGAGTAGACAGTGGTAAGTGTTTTTAAATAATTCTATTTGAGATAGCCATTTCTTTTTGCAAGCTTTGTTTTTGTTGCCAGTTTATCGAGAATAACCAGTCAACAATATCTGCTGGAAGAAAAGAAACATATTCTTGTAAGACTTCTCAAATTCACTAAACGCATTTTCATGGTTAAAATAGTTTCCTATTTAAATGGTCATCCTTTTATTTAAGAAAAGTTTTCCAAATATAGGGTCTATGTTATAGGCTCTGTGTTAAATCATGCATTGCAAACTATTCTTTGACAATGCATAGAGGGACTACAAATGATTCCAGTAGAACTGGCTAGTATCCTTGCCTGAATACATTCTTCTCTTGCAACATATAAATTAAGTATAAAATATAGATTTAAGCACTGCTCATGTTGACAGTCTTAATTAGTATTAAACAACATTGAACATCCAGAAAGACAGAAAACAAGTTTTCTTTAAAGATTGAATCATGCATACACATGATTCACAATCATAAATACACATACATGTACTCATATATACCATACACATATAAATTCTTACATATTCTAAGCTCTAAGAATAATAAATATCCTTTTTTAAAGTTTTTTATTATTTTAAGATTTTTTTAAAATTTATGTATTTGAGAGAGAGAGAGAGAGCACATGCAACAGAGGGAGAGAGGAGGAGGGAGAAGCAGACTCCCCTCTGAGCAGGAACCTGACGTGGAGCTCGATCCCAGGACCCTGAGATCATGACGTGAGCTGAAGGCAGATACTTAAACAACTGAGCCATCCAGGTGCACCTAAGAATAATAAGTATCCTAATAGTTAAGAGTTTATTAAGCTCATACTGTACACAATAGTAAGTACAGCCAACATTATTTAGCAAAAAGATCACTGTCAGCAGACAGAAGATTTTGGTTTAATTGCCTCTTTTATTCTTCACTAAATTTTAGTTCTTGGAGAAATTTTTTTTGCTAGTATTTGTACTTTAGTTTTCTTCCTATAGGTAATGGGGGTAATAAGCCCTACCTCAAGGGGGTTTTCATAAGGCTATTTCTATAAAATACTTGGCACAGTAAGTGGAACATTATAAGAATTCAACAAATGTAAGCTTACTCCACTCATGAGTTGTGGGGAAATCAATAGAGTATATAAGACATGGCTTCTGGCTCAAAGAAATATAGTATCTACTAATACAAAAGCCAAGGGAGAATCACAGGAAAAACTGAATAGCCATCCAGGGGGGATGGAATTCTTATTTCATTATCAATTGAGTAGTAAATGTCCCCTCTGAACTACAAATTAAAGGGAAGGAGAAATAGCTCTAGAATAGTTTGAGGTGGCCCATTGGAGAGGGAGATTTTGTGAATGGATAGGATTTGAGTAAGTGAAGATAAATAACAACTGAAGTCATACATAGGATAATTAGGCCTTCATTTTTATTTATAGCCATAATCTTTCAAATCTTTCAATTACTTTTACCTGTTGAAAAGTAAAAGCCACAGTTTGTTTTTTTTTGTTGTTGTTTTGTTTTGTTTTGTTTTTTTAAGTTAGGGAGGGAGAGAGATAAGCCAGGGGAGGGGCAGAGGGAGAGACAGAGAGAGAGAGAGAGAATCTTAAGCAGGCTCCATGCCCAGCATGTAGCCCAGTGCAGAGCTCGATCTCACAGCCCTGAGATCATGACCTAAGCCAAAATCAGGAGCTGGACACAGTAACTGAGACACCCAGGTGCCCCAAAGCCGCAGTTTTTCTTAAAAGTGAAGGGTCTGAAGGAGTTATTTTCTCTTGAATGTGAATATTTGAGAAGTCTTTGTCAAATATTATACTCATGGTTGTGTCCACTAAAGAAAATAGGAGAAGCAGAAGAAGAAAAGAAAAAAGAAAGGGGAAAGGGAAAGGATGAGAGACCAGGAAGGGAAAGACCAGTGGAGGTGGCATGGTGGTAACACAACTCTGCTGATTATGTATGATTAGAGTTGGTAGCTGGTCTTCCCTCAGGCACACTTACTCAATAAATTTAGACAACGATCTCTCCCTTTGTATTCCTTTGTTTTGTTCTCTATAGAATGAGGTTGTTGCAATTCAAAAATCCCTGAACACCTTCCACTTCTGGTACATCTTCTAGGTAAGCCCAACTCTTCCACTGCCAGAAAACTCTTGGATATCCTATTAGAAACTGGAAAATGGGAGAGACGGTGAGACAGAAGAACAAGCACAGCAGGGAAGAGTTCATAGGCAACACCATGAGTCAGAAACTGGAATTTAAAATCATGGAATTGCTTCCAAATGCAGAAAAATATAAACAAATATTATCATGATGGCTTTTAGGATAAAGAGAAAAACTTGGCTCCTCTCTGTTTAGTGGTGAACACTGAACAAGAAACCACCAAACAAGATGCGTCCATTACTAAGTTCAGCATTAAAATACACTCTCATGACTTCTTACCAGGATCTCCCCCCTACCCCTGCCAGGACACTTTCTCCCAGTTAATAGATTATTTTAGCTAGATTTAGTGTATTTGACCTCTGGAGAATGAGTTAGAGGTTGCTATTACTGTGAGAGGGAGGAGGATTTCTCATCTCTTCCCCATCTCCCACCTTCCTGAGAGCAACCTTCAGACTATTTCCCAAACCACTCAAAACACTAATAACATTCCAGTGAAGTTTACTCCATAACCACAGGTAATTATTCCCCTGGGGGAAAAGATCTGAAATTTTATGGGCTAATCAAATGCCTTTTTTTTTTCTTAAGTCTCCTCCTTCAACTATCCTGTAAAACTTAAAAATTGCAAACCATATAGAACATACAAGTAAGTGTAGAGAAAATGGTAAAATTCACTTAATGATCATTATTTTTGTTAAGATTTCCGTTGGCAGCATGGTGATTCTACAGTTGTCATCAGATTAGCTTAGAGCTCGAGTCATTAAGCATTTTTTAAAATTTCAGTATTCACTGATATTGGAGTTTCATATCAAGACCAAAACTTAACCCCCATGTCTGTTTTCCCTCAATATAGAAATAATTCCATTGACCTTTCATTTTTGTTATAAACCCCTCAACTTTTATGGGGTCATTTGGAAGAACAGTGTATTTCCCATTCCAGTTCCATTCATTAGAATGTGTCTGTTGTATATTTTGTTTTTAGGTTACAAACACAGGCATGTTTTCTGATTTACCAGACTGATGGGCTCCCTGTTCTGAGTTCTAGCTTCCAGAAGATGTTCTATTTTATTTGATCTCCTGGTCAGAATTTGGTATGAAATCCATGAATAAAAATGTATAGGGAAAGATTTGACTTAAGTTGACTGCTATTAACACAATGGAGATTTATATACAGAAGAGAAGGGAAAGACACAGAAGAATGTAGGTTTCAGTCTACATTTTAAATCATGAGTAGAAATTCTTTGCCATAAGACTATTTCTCAGGTATAGGAACCACAGTTTGGGCAGATCTGGTAGGACTAGATAAGGTGCACTGGCAAGAGTGGGCATGATTTGATCTTCATTCAGGAACTCAGAATATGGGTCACTTGAGGGCGGAGTGTACAGATGACATATGGAAAGGGAGGAGGAATTTAGATCATGTTGTGTATGTTGGAATACTCCCTACAGGAATCTTACAGGGTATTATGGTCCATGTTGGTACCAGGGCACATCACCAGAGTAATTCTCACCTGACTAAAGTGGTGTGTGTGTGTGTGTGTGTGTGCGCGCGCATGTGCGTGTGTGCACAACATGTGTATATTGTGTTAGTGGCTTGTGGGTCTAAGCCTATCCTCTCTCATGGGGGTAAAAGGAAAGGAAAGGGTAAATGGAACTTCTGATTTTATTAGATACCTACCCTGACCTTGGCATAAGGCTCAATTTTATTTATTCAAATCTCACTTAATTTCTACAAATAGAAGAGTATAATAGATATTTCTTTATCAGATGAAAAATTGAAATGCATAGAAGTTGAGTTATGTGTCCCAGGTCACTTAGGCTCTCTGGTGCCAAACCTGATATATCATCAGTTCCAGAACATGGCCTCGTGCAAAACTAGCTTAGCAGGATTTTTCTTAAAGCTAGGTGTGGCAGTCCCAGGACAGGGCTCAAGGGTGAGACCTATTCAAAGAGGGCTCCAAGGAGTCTGTCTGAAGTCTAGTTAAGGACTGAATCTTTGTTAGTGTGTTTGTTGGCTTCATAGTACATATTTTAAATTCAATATGTATTTTACACCCAAAGCACATCTCAGTTCAGACTAGTCACCTTTCACATGCTCAGTAGTGTTCTATGGCAATGGCTAAAGTGCAACCCAAGAGATTTTAATACAGTTTATCTAGGGCAGGTCCCAGTCATCATCATCATTATCATCATCATTATTATTACTATTGTAACTCCTGAAATGATATAATTGTGCAGCCAGGTTTGAGAACAAGGATTTAAGAGCTTGTTTGCTCCATAGTGCATTCTTCATTGTTACTTTTATGAGCTTCTGGGTTTTGCTAAGTTCCCAAGTGACTCCAAAGAAAACATCACCAAAAATTTCTTAGCACATCATTGGCCTTCTATCATGTTAAAACCCTTCCAGGACCACTTAATGGCATGTGAATTATATAAGAAAGATGTCTTATTAGGACAGGACAGAGATCATTTTAGGAAATCTGCATCCCCTGAGCTTTTTGAGCTCTTCCGTAAATCCTGTTGACATTTAAAACCAGGCATATGTCTCCAGAAAATAAAGTAAAACTGTGGCATTGAGAAAAAAGACCAGTTAGAATAAATCCATTGTTAGATACAAAAGACCAAACCTGTAACTATATTTGAGATACTTAAAATACCCTTTTGAATAAATCTTCATAGATATATGATTTTCAACTAGAGGCATGTGATGCACAAGCCATGAATTGCAGTTTCAATATTATTGCTTTTTTTTTTTAAAGTCTTTCCAAGCTTCCCCTAATAATCCAGTATAAATTTCACTATGTAATGATGACCTATGGAAAGTTGCCCTTTTGCCTCCAAGCTGGAGTTGTGTTTCCCAATCACCAGCATAAAGGATGTTTTATACATGGGCTGTTCCTCTACTTTAAAAAAGATCATTAGGAAATGTAACTGTACACAAAAGCCATTAGTATTTTACAGGGAGGATTTGTGTTTTGTTTTTGAGGCTGCTCACATTAAATTCAAGATCTTAACACTCCTTTGAGGCTTCTCAGGCCCCTGTGGTGACTCTTGAAAAGGCTTTTATTTCTTCAACATATGTAAATTGTGAAGGGTGAAGTCAATGTGATTTAAAGCTAACATCTCCTTAAGAGCTCAGAGAAGACAAAAGCTTTATTAAATGAAATAGTAGAGGAAATTGAAGTTCCAACATTTCGATATAATGTGATCATGAAGATGAAAAATAATATTTAGTGAAATTAAAAGTTCAGACTCAGAATGTACATCACTCTTAACCTACATCAGTTCCTTTCATTTAATTTATCTGACATACTTCATTCCTTTCAAGGGAATTCTCAAACAAGACCTATTGGATAAAGAATTATTAGTGAGATGGCCTTGGGGGTCACTTTTTAAAATATGTTTATCAGACTTAGATGGAAGTATATTTTCAAAGAGCACATAAACAAAGTTTTATCCAACACACATGCACCTTCCCCAAAGCTTTACGTTGTCAATTGGTATAATATAATAATTTATAGTGATGTTCCTTGTTTTATTATTTTAAATTTCCTCAAATGGAAGAATCACTTTTCTTCGTAAAGAGTTAAGCTATAGAATAGATAGGTAGGTAGGTAGGTAGATAGATAGATAGATAGATAGATAGATAGATAGATAGATAGATAGATCTTAGCTACTGTCATTTGGAGAAACCATAGCATTTAACATTTAGTGAGAAAATGGTTAGGTTAAAATGGATTTTCTTTAGTTTTAATGATATACTGTATTTAGCTATTGCTGTAAAAAGTCTGCATTGCCTTGTATTGTTAAATAGGAATCCTAAACTAGCAACAGTGTGCTTGAGTTACTGCACTGTATGTTAAGGAGTGACAGTAGCCCTTTATTTCCAGTGGAAGGAAACAAAGAAAAAAAAAAGAAAGAAAGATATGCTTGTGTAGAATCATCTTCCTTATCAGATGTGTTCAAAACCCAATTTAAAAATGGGCAGGGGCGCCTGGGTGGCTCAGTCGTTAAGCGTCTGCCTTCGGCTCAGGTCATGATCCCAGGGTCCTGGGATTGAGCCCTGCGTCGGGCTCCCTGCTCGGCGGGAAGCCTGCTTCTCCCTCTCCCACTCCCCCTGCTTGTGTTCCCTCTCTCGCTGTCTCTCTCTTTCTGTCAAATAAAAAAATAATAAAAAAAAAACTTAAAAAAAAATAAAAATGGGCAAAGGATCTGAATAGACATTTTTTCAAAGACATGCAGATGGCCAATAGACACATGAAAAGATGTTCAACATCACTAATCATCAGGGAAATGCAAATCAAACCCCAATGAGATATCGCCTCATAACAGTTAGAATGGCTATTATCAAAAAGACAAGAAATAAAAAGTGTTGGAGAAGATGTGGAGAAAAGTGAGCCCTTGTGTATGGTTAGTAGGATCATAAATTGGTGCAGCCACTGTGGAAAACAGTGTGGAGATTTCTCAAATATTAAGAACAGTACTACCATATGATCTAGCTATTCCACTAGTGGGTATTTATCTGAAGAATAGAGAAACACTAATTCGAAAAAATGCATGCACCCATATGTTCATTGAAGCATTATTTACAATAGCCAAATATGAAAGCAACCCAAGTATCCATCAATAGATGAATGGATAAAGAAGATATATACACATATACATATTCCACACAATGGAATAGTATTACTCAGCCCTGAAAAAGAGTGTGATCTTGCCATTTGTGAAAACATGGACGGACCTTGAGAGTATTATACTAAGTAAAATAAGTCAGAAGAAGAAACATAAATACTGTAAGATTTCACTCATGTGAAATCTAAAAATAAACAAACAAAAAAATCAAACAGAACAAAAACAAACTCATAGATGCAGAGAGCAGTTTGGTGGTTACCAGAGGGAAAGGGGATTGGGGTTGGACAAAAAGGGTAAAAGGGGTCAATTGTAGGGTGATGGATGGTAACTAGACTTTTGGGGTGATCACTTTGTATATAGAGATGTCAAATTATAATATTGTACACCTGAAACTTACATAATTAAAGCCTAGAGGAGGGAAAAAGCACAAATATATATGTAATTACAAAATACTAAATAAAAGGAAAACATCTAGAACTATAAATATGTGTGATAAAAGGGCTTGGCTCACCCTGGGGCAAACAGGGAAGTCTTCCTTGAGACAGTGACTCAGGATAAGCACAGAGGCCTGAGTAGGAGCATTCAAACACCTACTAGTCAAAAGATATTTTTCAAGACCCGGAGTTCAAAGCTAAGACCTGGAAATCTATTGGAGGAACAGACATTTGCACAAATGTTTACACTGAAATAAAAAGAATGCTATAATCCAGGCATGAAATAATATGCAATGGAAATGTGTTTTTTTTTATTACAGAAACAAGCAACAGACTACCATTGCTTCCCACACATAATGTTGAAAATTCTCCCTAAAAATATTGTTATATCTGTGTTCATGTTGAGCCATCTTATCTGACATCGTGTCTCCAGATTACCCTATAACTTAATATTATTTAATTTACTTTCTATCACATTCATATAGAAGTCTCTTTCTTTTTTTAAGATTTTATTTATTTATTTGACAGAGAGAGACACAGTGAGAGAGGGAACACAAGCAGGGGGAGTGGGAGAGGGCGAAGCAGGCTTCCCGCCGAGCAGGGAGCCCGATGCGGGGCTTGATCCCAGGACCCTGGATCATGACCTGAGCCAAAGGCAGACACTTAACCAACTGAGCCACCCAGGTGCCCCTCTTCCTTTTTCTTTTTTTTTTTTTTTTTTTAAGGTCTTTGATAACTTCACTGATATGGACAATATCTGAAGGTTTATGGAAGAAATAAGTGGTGCATAGAGATATATTATTATTTTACTAAGATACACAGTAGATTTTTCTTTAAAACCTTTAGTAAGTTGCTACTGCCTATCAGGGAGTTTTCCAAAGAACTGTTTCAAAATATTAAATAAACTGACACACTAAACTTGAAATTTGTAAGCCAAGTCTGCTAAATATTAGGTATTAAATTCCAAGTGTAAAAAATAGGACCAGGGGACTTATTCTTCAGTCTGAGTGTGCAGTTCCAATAACAGTGTCCATGAAATATGTCACTGCTATTGAGAAAGAAGTCCCAGAGTTGTGGGAAAAGTGAAAAAGATCGTTTATTACATTTTAAAATAACTTTTATTTTAAAAAATATTGACATTTTAAATGTTTACAAAATAATCTTATGACTTCCATTGGGGTCATGAAATAGATAGGGATACATAGAGCTGTATTTTATTTTATTTTTTAAAATTTCAAATAAAATAGAACATTTTTTAAATAATGTATTCATTGATCAAGAATGGACTATGTTTTAGAGACTGTAAGGGTGGAAAATTTATCTTCTATCTTCTTTTGCTGGTCCAATAATTAAATTGATATAAGACAGATTAACTGGAGAAAAACAAATTTAATTTGGTACAAACAGGAGCCCCTTAAAAATATGAGACTGAAAGGCCATCAGGCAATTGAGGCTTATCTGCCATCCTGAGCTAAGGAGTGGGACCAGGGCCTAGGTTTCAATGGGGAGGAGGGCATTTCACAGGAAGGTAAGAACAGATGCCTGGTATTAAAAAAATAATTACCTCTGGGCACCTGGGTGGCTCAGTTGGTTAAGCAACTGCCTTCGGCTCAGGTCATGATCCTGGAGTCCCTGGATCGAGTCCCACATCGGGCTCCCTGCTCGGCAGGGAGTCTGCTTCACCCTCTGACTCTCATTCTCTCTCTCTCAAATAAATAAATAAAAAAAAAAATCTTTAAAAAAAAAAAAAAAAATAATTACCTCTGGTAATTGTTCTCTTGCTTGGCCAAGCACCCTTTTTAAATTCTTCAGGCAGTTAAAGGAGAGGTAACAGGTTTTCCTGAATCTGCTGATTCTTGATCACCTTCAGCTGAAAATAATCCACATGCCAAAGTGGCACATTTTGAGGTACACGTATTTTACACCCCTTTAAGATCATCTGTTATAAAGCCCAACTCCTTCATTTCTTAATGTGTTCTTTTAAAGATTTATTTGTTTTAGAGAGAGAACACTCATGAGTTGGGGGAGGGGGAGAGGGAGGGAGATGGAGGAAGAGAAGCAGACTCTCCACCCAGCATGGAGCCTGTCCTGGGGCTGAGGGTGGGGTTGGAGGTGGGGCTCTTCACTGGGCTAGAGCTCCCAGCCCTGACATCATGACCTGAGCCTGAATCAAGAGTCGGTCACTTAACCGACTGAGGCACCAAGGTGCCCCCCAACTCCCTCATTTTTTTATACAGGCACTTGGCTCAGATATGTTTCTGAGCATGCCCGAGATCATCCCACTGGTGAGCAGCAGAATCAGGAAGAGAATTCTGGTTCCTAGACTGTCAATCTGATGCTATTTCCAGCCTGCAGTAATGGCTCACTTCTCTTTATTACTTGGTCCATATTTCCATGGGAATAACAATCGGTGAGAAGAAGGAAGGGTGATTTAATAAGCTATCCATGCATTTTTCAACACTGCAAAAATCAAATGGCATTGATTCTCCCTAAATGGAGCACAGAGTAAGAATTTACATCATAAAAAAATAAAGATTTGGTAACTTCTTTAAGAATCTACTAAAATACTCAAAAAGATTGACAGTATTCTCTCCTCTTTAGTCTTTCCAACTTGACAGGAAACTCAGACAATTTAGATAAACATCATGTTCTAGAAGACTGCAAATCTGTATTGCAGGGCATTTTCACAACAGGAGGTACAGTGTTGCTCAGAATTTAACATGTAATTGGATGAATATGTTTAAACTGTCAAAGGCAGTCCTGTCTTCCTTATCAAAGAAAAAAGAGTGGGGGAAGGAGATAAGCCAAGACTGAGTTCAGGTAAAAGGTAGATGCGAACACAACCTCCCTCATTTGCCCCAATCTCGTATGACTCTGGGAAATAAACATTTGCTTTACTGACCATATTCTCTCTCTTTCTCTCTCACCCTGTCCCTTATCTTTCCCTCCTTGACTCAGATGTTGCTTATTTTTATATTTTTCACTTTTATAACATAAAGTCTTCACACTGACACCAACCTCACCCCTCTACCTTCACACATCAGCATATGTTAAGTTTCATCTGGAAGGCAATATAAACCAGGGAAGAAGGGAGTTGGCTCCAGAGTTAGGCTACCTGCCTCTGAATGTCAGCTGTACCTACAATGATATCTTCCTCTACAAGTGGTTTAAGTCATGAAAAGCTAGGTTTACTCACCAGTCAAATGCATATTTTAAAGTTACAGGAATTACTGGCATGGTAACCACTGATTAAGTGGGGTTATACCAACATAATAAAATGACGGTAGATACCACTTTTTTTTTTTTTTTTTTTTCTTCACAATCTTGGTGTAATTCCGTTTTCCCAATTTGTCTCCATTTGCTCACTATGTATTATAGAACTCAGATATGGGCAATCCTTTTCACACAAATCTAAATTTTTAATCCCGGGCTTTACTATAAAATTCCTAAGTACACAATTCATGGCCCTCAGTTGAGACCTAAAAATGAAGCATAGTCTTTATATTACAGGTCTACATAAAATCTTTAAATAATGGTGCTTGGAAAAAAAGAATAACTGTAATACGGATTGTCTCAGGTTGTGTCATTTCCTCAAATTGTAGTGCCATTAAAAGGGATACTTGGTGGACACCATGCCGAGTCAGAAGTGGTAACCTTGAGGTCACTTCGTACATATGTAAAGGGAAGGGAGGCATATGCAATTCCATATAAGGAAGTTTGGTTTTTTTCTTCCCTTACAAGTTTTTTTTTTTTTTTTTCTTCCCTTCCCTTCCCTCTGTTGCTATCAAAATAGCTGCATATGTTTGCTTTACATGGCATTGTAAATAGGTTGAACCCTTGAAATAGTGACTGGAGGTAAATAATGCTCAATTATTGATTGTTATTTGAATAAATTAATATATGCATAAAACCTTTTGGAAGGCATTGTGGAGGTTCATATCCCTTATTACTCCTCTCCACAATTAATATGAGGGATCAATAGTTGGAATAAAGCCCCTGAACTCAGATTGGGATGCAGGGTGGGTGGTAAAATATAAAGGTCATTTATAAGGCTTTTCAACCAAATTAGCTGTATGTGTGAACTATTCTTTTCTATTTTTTGCTGTTGTTTTGTTTTCATTTTTTGTTTGTTTCTTTGCTAGCAACACAATCTGATTCAAGAAAAAAAGGAAAGGAGGGGAGAGAAGGGAGGGGAAGGGAAGAGAAAGAAAGGGAAGGGAAAGAAAAGAAGAGACAAGTATAAAAAGGAAAATAAATGACATAAATTTAATGTAAGTTTATGGAAAAGTTCAAAAATTCAGAGCAATGCTGACAAATCAAATCTGGGAAAGGACAGGAGTCAGAAGTCAGGATAGCCTGGGAGCTTAGGATGAGGTCACGTAGGGCAGTCTGAATTTGGACTACCTGGGAGGAAGCAGCTCTAACACATGTGGTCCTTGCTTTCTCTGCTTCCTCCACATTTCAAGGAAAAAGAATCACATTTTCTAGTCATGGGTCATAGGCACAAATTTAACCAGGAAGGTCTAGGTATTCTGGTTGTTTTTCCCACAAAGACTTCACACAAATGGGAGAAAGAAGCAATTCTCCAAAGCAGAATGGAGCTGCTCACACTAGAAGAGAAATGTATCTGAGGGCAGCCAAATCAACAAAGTAGCACATTGGTTTTCACATGGGGGTCTGCACATTGTGAGAATTTTCAATAATTTTACTGGGATAACCAGTGAAATATTACATTGGCAAAGCTACAAAATTATTGTTTGAGGTGGGGAAAGATTTAAGAGTGGAACCAAGTCAAATCATACAATGACATTGTAGCAAATATATTCGCATCACCACATTATCTTCAGAATTCATATGCTAATTTAGGTAGTAGTATTAACATTCAGTGAACAAAAAATATATCTAAGATCTCTTGAATATTTATGATTATGAGCTGTTAAAACCTCACCACTGGTTTGTCCAAAAATTGTTTAGCAGGCTGCAACGGCTGACCTACCGCACCCTCTCCCTCGGTGCTATACGTACACACTCCTTTATTTCAGGTTTAAACAACATTTTCCTCCTCTGATACTTTGAGCAGTTTGCACAAAGTAATTCAGTCATTACGTGACTTAATACTGAGACACTTATAATGGTAGGCTTAAAATCACAACATTAATCTTCAGTTTAATGTGCTTAATCATGAGTCATAAAATGACCCCACATTTCATTTTTATATGTTTTATGAAGGTATATGGAGCTGAATTACATGTCACATACCTTATGCAGTTTTGCTTGGGGAATTTATTTATATAGCTTTATTTTCCTCTTCTTCTCCAGAATAGTTATTAGAGTCTGTAATATGTACACAGTTGGGGGCAAAATTGTGATATTTAGCATCTTCTATCATAATGCTTTAACACAATTGGATAGAATAGTAGGAATACATAAGTAATTATTTAAATAACACAGTTAGACTATGAGATAGGATAGTAGTGACTATTCTTATTACACACACACACACACACACACACAGTTTATGAAATTGAACAGAATTCTACCTTTGTGTTTTCAGTCAAATTAGTTCTTACATTAGCCATGAAGATTTAAACATTATGACTGAGATGTTATTTTTTCTATGTGTAAAGTTGTCATAATTAAAACTTCCCTAACTATATTAAAGTAATAGTTGAGGATTCAGTGATCTCACATATAAAAAAAGAGACATATACACTGTAAAATTCTAGACGTATATTGTTAGTTTTAGTACTAATAGGCTTTTGGCATTTTGTAAATGAACTTCTCTTGCCAAGGGGGATAGAATTTTACTTGAATACGTTGTTCAGCTTTCAAAGGGAAAGGTTTCATTTAGGAATGATTTTTCTACAAATTCACTATGTCATTTCTTCCTGCAATCCAGCTCTTACTTAATCCCCAAAGTTTGGCTAAAACCAAATAATTGTATGAAATCTCCCATCACTTCTTCTTAAATTGATGACAGGTTTATGAAAATACAGCTAAGGACTGAGATAATCTGTAATTTCAAAAATTTTAAGCATGTACTAGAGCATGGAGAAATTGAAGACCAAAAACAATGATATCTGGAAAAATGAGATTGTTTTAGAGACTGCACTAACTTCTGTCAGTCAAGGAGGGAAGGCCCCAGATTTAAATCTCAGTGGAGTATTGTTCAGAGAAATGATGGTATCAGGAGTACTCATCACAAGAGACAGATTTTCAAGGTTTTCCAGAACATTATGGAAGGCAAGTGGATAGACTAGCAGAAGCATGGGTGCTTAATTAAGAGACCACCAGTTTCAAATCTATTTACTCTTCTTTGAAGTTGTAGATGGCTTAACTTCTCTTAACATCATTAACTTTATTTATAAAATGGGAATAATGCCTACTTAATATGACATAATTAAATGGAACAATGCGTGGTTAGACAACACACATACACAGAGGGTTATAACAATATTGAATCCATCTCTTCTCTGTGTACTCCAGAGACCCAGAGCACTAGTTGGCACATAGGGTGCCATTCCAGGCATGCAAGACAAAAGGGAAGACACACATGAAGAACCAGAACAAAGACTAAGTGGCTTGTTACTAGGACTTCTACTAAATTTTTATTTTATTTAACTTTGCAAATATTTAGGTCTTATCCACTCATGATTATAAATTCAGATACTCTCTCTAAAACCATTTTTCCCAGTTCAGTTCTCAGCCTTTTTTCTTCCTTCCTTCCTTCATTCCTTTCCTTCCTTTCCTTCCTCTTTTCTTTCTTTCTCTTTCTTTCTTTCTTTCTTTCTTTCTCTTT
>NW_022589733.1:15159202-15165634 GCF_004348235.1 Phoca vitulina | reverse complement strand
TTTCTTTCTTTCTTTCTTTCTTTCTTTCTTTCTTTCTTTCTTTCTCTTTCTTTCTTTCTTTCTTTCTTTCTTTCTTTCTTTCTTTCTTTCTTTCTCTTTCTTTCTTTCTTTCTTTCTTTCTTTCTTTCTTTCTTTCTTTCTTTCTCTTTCTTTCTTTCTTTCTTTCTTTCTTTCTTTCTTTCTTTCTTTCTTTCTTTCTTTCTTTCTTTTTCTTTCTTTCTTTCTCTTTCCTTTCATTGCTGTTTATAGAGCAAATCTGTCTTTGGGACCTACTACAATTGGCCAAACATTGCACCAAGTATTATTGAAAATTCAGAAGAAGAACTTTGCTCTCAAGCAGTTTTTATTCTCACAGTAAAGACAAGAAGAGTGCACATAAATTTAACAGAAGATATAGAAAACAAAAATGCAGAACTTTTAACCAGATAATGAATTTAATGAATTTCTAATATAGGCTAGTTGGTATCAAAATAGCCAAATATGTATGCTTTAGATGGCATTGTAAATAGGTTGAACCCTTGAAATAGTGACTGGAGGTAAATAATGCTCAATTATTGATTGTTATTTGAATAAATTAATATATGCATAAAACCTTTTGGAAGGCATTGTGGAGGTTCATATCAGAAAGGCTCAAATATAAATTATATGTTTTGGTCAATGGTAGACCCCCCCAAAAAAAATCTATACACACAAACACATATGGCACATTTACCATATAATTTTTTTAAAGATTTTCTTTATTTACTTAGAGAGAACACACGTGTGCACAAGCAGTAGGGGAGAAGGACAGAGGGAGAAGGAGAAGCAGACTCTCTGCTTGCCACGGGGCTGATCCCAGGACCTTGACATCATGACCTGAGCAGAAGGCAGCTGCTTAACCAACAGAGCAACCCACACACACCCCATATAAAATTTTTGAAAGTTAAATGCCCAGTAATGATTACATCATCATGTATTCACCAATAACATCATTATTCAGATGTTAACATGGTAATTATATGTTTGAAGAAACTGGGAAACACTATCTGATAAAATTTGCATCTCTTATTTTTTCTTGAACTTGATACTCTATTTCTGCTTCTATTTGAATATTATCCTGTTGTGTATTTTTCTGTAACAGCCAGAAATTCTTTAGGAAATCAGTAGGCATTAATCTAGATAAAAAATTAAATCTGTAGTGTCACTTTTTTTAGATGCTGTTGATATATCTGTTTTTTCATTTATTTTAAATATTTGTTCTGTACTTTATCTTAGAACATATAAATTATAGGTATTTTATATCAGTGATTACACAGGTTATATTTTTTCAGCAGCCCTGCAGAAGATACTAATGGGGCAGACTATGTCCTACATGTGATATAACTAAAAAACCAGAGATAATTTAAGTAAGTCTCTGAAGGTCCCCAGCAGAGCCCAAACTTTTGTCTACAGCAAAACTCTATCAATGCATTTCTCGAACCTATACTTTTTCCTTTATCTACCAATTTCATGCAAAGACCCAAAATGCAGAATTTTGTTTGCGGCTAAAAATATGGGTTTTGTGTAAGACAAATCATGAAAGGGACAATGAATTCATTAACTCACTTGCATTCTGAAGCATTAGATATTTTCTTTTGAAGATACCTTATAAAATGTTGTGATATAGTACGTTCAAGTGTTTATTAATAATGATGGACTGAATAATCCCTTACATTAACACAGTACTTTATGGATTACAAGGCACACTAACATCTTTGATTTCATTTAATTCTCTTAAACACCTTGTATAGGAGGCAGCATTAATTTAATTACACTTATTTTATTAGGAAGCCAATTGAAATTCAGTGAGGTTAAGCTAATGCCAAAACTTTCACAGAAACTGGAGAGGTTGACACTTAATTTTGAATTCTGAATTTCAGAGCAGTAACTCTTTTTTTCTACTGCAATAATATTTCTCAAATTGTGAACCTTTATCAAAGGCAAAAAAAAAAATATGTGGTCTATCATTATTTCCATATGGTTAAGATATGCATTCACATAAACTAGTTAGCTTGCATAAAATTACAAAACCAAAAATCATGCATAAGATACTAAAACAATTGGAAAGATCTCTATGTGTCCATCACAATTCAAACTGAAAAAAAAAAAAGTTTATAATTTCCTGGAATAAATTATTGTTCAGAATGTAGAAATAGCATTAACTGCTAAGTATAGGGTTCTTTTTGGATTTGTATAGCATGTATTACTGTGTGTGCCGTGTTAAGACTTATTGCTTCTTGGGACGCCTGGGTGGCTCAGTCAGTTAAGTGTCTGCCTTCGGCGCAGGTCATGATCCCAGGGTCCTGGGGTCGAGTCCCACATTGGGTTTCCTGCTCAGCGGGGAGCCTGCTTCTCCCTCTGCCTGCTGTTCTCTCTCTCTCTGACAAATCAGTAAATAAAATCTTAAAAAAAAAAAAAAAAAAGACAGTGCTTCTTGAAATTTCCTCTTTAGAAATAATGAAGAAACCTTTATTTGATTCAGTTCACTATGCACTGGTTCTGGCTTTACTTGGCGTGATTGTCACCTATTCATTAAGCTTACTTCTGCTCTTTGTTCATTAACCAAGTAGTACCATTGATATTAATGCGATCGTAAATCCAAATGCAGTTATAGACACTGAATTCTGGAGATGGTACTCAGTTACAAAGTGGTCATTTGCAGAACTCAGAATATGTTTATCAATTGCAATCAAAGTGAGCAAAACACACTTGCAGCATAAAAACAACCTGAAGCAAACCTGTGCACTCTAGAAAACATTTGGCAAAACATTTAGAGATTAATGGATACGTTCAGGAACTTTTTACTATACAGAATTTCCTTGGTATGGAACAAATATTCAGTATTTTCTTATGTCAGCCATCATGATTTGTACCAGCGTTTTTGGAAAACTTCCATGGAATATGTATTATCTGAACTTTTTCTTTTTTAAGATTTATTTATCAGAGAGAGAGAGAGTACACACAAGTGTGAGGGGAGGGGCAGAAGGGGACAGAGAGAATCTCAAGCAGGCTTCCCACTAAGCATGTAGCCTGAGATCCAGCCGTGTGTCACGAGATCATGACCTGAGTTGAAATCTAGAGTCTGAGGCTTAACCAACTGAGCCACCCAGGAGCCCCTATTATCTAAACTCTACTAGTAGATGGAGTGAGGTCAGGAAATGATAATATGCTCAAAGTTACTGGAATGAAACAGATCCTGGAACCAGGCTGTTGACCCAGATCTTTTTGAATATTGATCCTACTTTCTTTTACCCATGCTGCTCTACAAGTGGGAGCAATCTGTTTCATTGACCTAGAACAATCCTGATTTTAACCAAGATCCAACAAAACATTCTTAATATGCAGGGAAAAGCAAATAATAATAATAAAAAAGGAACAAGCCAAAACAAAACAAAAAGCCCAGCAAACAACTACTGATTCTATGCTAGTGTAGTACTATGTGGGTAAACTATAGACTTTATGTAAACCTCAAGACAACTAGACTAAGAGACATGGGTTTCAAGTAAAATGAAGATCAGTATTTATTGTTTAGGAACTATGTTTCTTTGAAACAAATAATTGTCTTCATTTTGCTTCCTGTAATATTTATTTCTGTATTTGAAGATATAACTAATGCAACATCCTGAAAATGATTTAAAAAAAAAAAACTGCAGCGGGCACCTGGGTAGCTCAGATGGTTAAGCATCTTCCTTCAGTTCAGGTCATGATCTCCAGGTCTTGGGATCGAGCCCCGCTTTGGACTCTGCTTCTCCCTCTCCCTCTGCCTCTCCCCCTGCTCATGCTCTCTCTCTCTCTCTCTGTATCTTTCTGCTCAAATAAATAAATAAAATCTTTTTTAAAAAGTGCACCTTTTAGATTTAGAAATCTATAATTATTAACAACATAAAACTTCCAAATTCAATGTAATGAATATACCAATACATTTACAAAGCATAGGTAGATTGAAAGATGAATAGAAAAACATATAGAAGTACAATGCTTCCATGTATGACTGATAATTTTTGGTCAAAACTTTAAAATAACATAAGAATTATATATTCATACAGATCGAAGACTACCTATGAAAATTCTTAATATTTGTGTTAACAAAATAAGGAACCTGGGTCACTAAAATACAATGAAACTTTTTTGTGCAAAATAAATCACTAAGTTTTCTGGGTAATTTTCATTTAAAGTCTCTTGATTACTCTAAACATTTCTGATTCTCATTCCCTTTTGTTTAAGTAAAATGAATTTGCACATTTGTTTTTCTTTTATCACATAATATCCACATTAGAGGGATTTTGTTTGGTTTTGGTGTTTTTGTTTGTTCTTACTGATCAGATCTTGACATAAGGCCAGAAACACAAGAAAACATGGTACCCTCTGTTAACTTACTGTAGATGAATAGACATTTTTTCATCCTCTCTCCAGCAATCAAATATTCTAGTCATTCTTGGATAACTTTTCATAAGCTAATCCTGTTAGCATTGTTCATACACATTTCATCTTTCTTCCTCCAAACTGAGATGAGAGGGTGATTTGAAGGTTCATTTTATATTTTTTTTCCTCAGACTGTATTGCAAATATATTTACCCTAAGTCTGTTTTTCTATACTTAATTTTCCAGTTTCTAACTTTGACTTCTTTTTTGTTTATTATTTTGAAGTAAGTAGTGTGCTATTTTCTCTTAACGACATCAAAGATCTTTTCATATAAATGGGAATTTGAGGTAGAAGTAACTGTGTGTCAGTAAAGGATTTTATGGATAGTAGGACATTCAATTCCTGGATTGGAAATCCCGCTAGTAATAATTTGTTAATGCATACATTTTCCCACTTGACTGTGAAATTAATATAATAAGGTACTATGCCTATGGTGTTGAAAACATGGTGTTTGAAACATCCTTGGTATTCTGTAAATTTTATTTTGGCAGGTATAAATGGCTATTTATTCTTTATTCACTTATTCATTTGTTCAATCTATTCAATCAAAACTATTCATCAAAGCTTTATTTCTGCTTTTTTTTTTTTTTTTGAGTTACACTGTTTTATTTCCATTTTTTCTGGTTAGATTATGCTCTCAGAAAGCATTTACTACATAGTCTATGGCATTTTTTTTCAATGAACATATATTGTGATTTTTTATTTGCCAATTTGCCTGTTGTTTTAGTTAAAAAGAAAGGAAGTAATTTATTTTGGGTAGTATTTATCTAAGGAGTAGTTTACTAAATAATAGTGAAATTTTACAAAGTGCGGTCTTCCTTTATCCTGGGAGGTGTAACACTTGCTGTAGGAGGGAAAGGCTCTTTGACTTAGGTGTTCAGTAAAATGATTTATTTTATTTTATTTTATTATGTTCATCACCATACATTACATCATTAGTTTTTGATGTAGTGTTCCATGATTCATTGTTTGCGTATAACACCCAGTGCTCCTCTCAGTACGTGCCCTCTTTAATACCCATCACCAGGCTAACCCATCCCCCATCCCCCTCCCCTCTAGAACCCTCAGTTTGTTTCTCAGAGTCCGTAGTCTCTCATGGTTCCTCTCCCCCTCCGATTCCCCCCCTTCATTTTGCCCTTCCTGCTATCTTCTTATTCTTTTTTTTAATTTATTTATTATTATTATTGTGTTATGTTAATCGCCATACATTACATCATTAGTTTTTGTTGTAGTGTTCCATGATTCATTATTTGCATATAACACCCAGTGCTCCATGTGGAACGTGCCCTCCTTAATACCCATCAGCAGGCCAACCCATCTTCCCACCCCCCTCCTCTCTAGAACCCTCAGTTTGTTTTTCAGAGTCCATCGTCTCTCTTGGTTCATCTCCCCCTCTGATTTCCCCCCTTCATTCTTCCCCTCCTGCTATCTTCTTCTTCTTCTTCTTCTTTTATTTTTTTTTAACTTATAATGTATTATTTGTTTCAGAGGTACAGATCTGTGATTCAACAGTCTTACACAATTCACAGCACTCACCATAGCACATACCCACCCCAATGTCTATCACCCAGCCACCCCATCCCTACCACCCCCCACCATTCTAGCAACCCTCAGTTTGTTTCCTGAAATTAAGAATTCCTCATATCAGTGAGGTCATATGATACGTGTCTTTCTCTGATTGACTTATTTTGCTCAGCATAACACTCTCCAGTTCCATCCACGTCATTGCAAAAGGCAAGATTTCATTCCTTTTGATGGCTGCATAATATTCCATTGTGTGTGTATATATATATATATATATATATATATATATATATATATATATACCACATCTTCTTTATCCATTCATCTGTCGATGGATATCTTGGCTCTTTCCATAGTTTGGCTATTGTGGACATTGCTGCTCTAAACATCGGGGTGCATGTACCCCTTCGGATCCCTACATTTGTATCTTTGGGGTAAATACCCAGTAGTGCAATTGCTGGATCATA
>NW_022589733.1:15148697-15149202 GCF_004348235.1 Phoca vitulina | reverse complement strand
TATGATCCAGCAATTGCACTACTGGGTATTTACCCCAAAGATACAAAAGTAGGGACCCGAAAGGCTACGTGCACCCCGATGTTTATAGCAGCAATGTCCACAATAGCCAAACTGTGGAAAGAGCCAAGATGTCCATCAACAGATGAATGGATAAAGAAGATGTGGTATATATATGCAATGGAATATTATGCAGCCATCAAAAGGAATAAGATCTTGCCATTTGCAACGACGTGGATGGAACTGGAGGGTATTATGCTGAGCGAAATAAGTCAAACAGAGAAAGACATGTATCATATGACCTCACTGATATGAGGAATTCTTAATCTCAGGAAACAAACTGAGGGTTGCTGGAGTGGGGGGTGGGGTGGGAGGGATGGGGTGACTGGGTGATGGACACTGGGGAGGGTATGTGTTCTGGTAAGCGCTGTGAATTGTGCAGGACTGTTGAATCTCAGATCTGTACCTCTGAAACAAATAATGCAATATATGTTAAGAAAGAAAAAAA
>NW_022589733.1:15074396-15148597 GCF_004348235.1 Phoca vitulina | reverse complement strand
AAAAAAAATTAAAAAAAAAAAAAAAAAAGAAAATGGCGGCCTCCCAATCTCCGCCTGGAGGAGCCGAGAACTTGGGGCCCCACTCCTCAGTGAGCCCCCAGAGAAAAGCAGTCAATCACTCCCGTCTCCCCGGTCTCCAGCCGCACTCTGTGCTCACCCGGACTGTGATTGAGCATTTCTATCTCTGGCACCTGACCCCATTTGGAGTCTCCAAACCTAGCAGATCCCTACAGTGCGCTCCCATGCCGCTCCTCCCTGGGGAGGAAGGGGAGTCTCCCCGGATCTGCCGCTTGTTGGGTCCCTGCTGGAAGAGCAGTGGCCTGACTGTGCGGTGGATCACAGTTTATGGCAACCCCGAGCTGAGAGCCCACTCCTCGCCTCCGTCTCTGCAGCGGCTTCCCCGCTGCCATTACTCAGAGCTCTGCTGCACTCAGGCATCCCTGGTCTTTCTGTGACCCCGAGGGTCCTGAGACTACACTGTCCCAGAAAGGGTTCCACCCTTGCTTAGCCACTGGAGTGACCTTCCTAAGCGGAGCAGACTTCTAAAAGTTCCAATTTTGTGCTCTGCTCTCTATCACTTGACGGTAGCCGGCTGACGGAGGCTCCCTCCCCCCACCGTCTATCTTCCCAAATATCGCCTCGGATTCACTTCTCTGCATGTCCTACCTTTAAGAAAGTGGTCGCTTTTCTGTTCACAGAGTTGCTGCTATTCTTTTCTTCAATCTCCTGTTGAGTTCGTAGGTGTTCAGAATGGTTTGATCCCTATATAGCTGAATTCCTGGGACCAGACAAAATTTAGGTCTCCTACTCCTCCGCCATTTTGCTCCTCCCCCCCCATGATGCTTTACATTCATACCCTTTCCAAAATTATTTTAGTCTATATCCCAGGTGTTGAGTAGAAGGTGGGAATATAATGAAAAACAAGTCCCTGAATTCCTGGCAGGTGATATTCTCAAGCATACAAGTCCGTGTATAATTACTAAGATAAGTGTGATGAAGTAAAAGTATGTTGTTCTGTGATAATACATAAGTTAATCAGTCATATAATGAGGATTTGCGAAAGGTTCCCCTGAGAAAGCAACATTTCATCTGGCACCCAAAAGATGAGGAGGAGTTAACTAGACAAAGGTGGATCGTCCTTTACAAAGAAGCGTGTCAGAGAAAAGATGTTGGAAAAAGCTGCTGAGGCAAGCAAGATGTCTATGCATGGTATCAGAAGTAAAGGACAGGGACCAGTGGGTTGGTAGAACTAAAGTTCTAGGAGTCCACAAGAGACAACGAAAAGATTAACAGACCATGTTAAGAAGTTGAGGATTTACCTAAAGAGCAATGGGAAGATATTGAATAGGCTTGCACATTGGAGTGGAACACTGGGATTTGCATTTTGATCAGATAATCAGTAGGAAAGTGGAGTGTGGTAGAGGAGTAGAAATTTAGGGCGATGGTTAGATGTAGATATTCAGGAAATAATTCATCTTATGTTGGACTAAGATGGTGACAAATGGGAGAAATGGCAAAGTACGTACAGATTTTAGATTGTTCTGTGTTTTTCAAAGAACTGGAAACACTTCTTTGGGATAAAGAATACACCTGTGAACATAAAACAGCTGATCCCATGCACAAATTGATCAACCTGGTGGTTACCACACATTATATGTGTGTGTATATATGTGTGCATGTACATATACACACATGCATATATAATATATTGTGTGTATTATATAATTATACATATATATATATATATATATATATATATATATATATACTTAGCCCTATACCTTGAAAATCCCTGGCAGCCTTGATAATCATCTCAAAGTCTGCAGAACCTTAAACATGAAAATTTTGCAGTGTGTTCAACACAAATAAAAGTTAATACTGTCAGTTGATTAATCAGGCATGCCGTATGTCAAGTTCTGTCAAGAGCAGAAAAGACTATCACTTCCTCCCTCACTGCTTAAACAAGCTTAATTTGGAATTTTAAAAGCACAAAGATAAGTTACCTTGACTAGAAACAATAATTGAATTGTTCCTATAAATGATAAGGCAATGGGAAACAAAAGGGAAATAACTGTAGAATTCTATAAACACTTTTGGATGAAATGGAAGTTTATTTTTTGCACCCCCCAATTGATAACATTATATCCTCCAAAATATTAATAATTGCTGACATGTAACAATAGTTTGCTCTATGCCAGGCCCTGGAGTAATGTCTTTAGATGCATTATCTTTTTTTTTTTTTTTTTTAAGATTTTATTTATTTATTTGACAGAGAGAGAGAACAAGTAGGCAGAGAGGCAGGCAGAGGGAGAGGGAGAAGCAGGCTCCCTGCTGAGCAGGGAGCCCGATGCGGGGCAGGATCACACCCTGAGCCGAAGGCAGCCGCTTAACCGACTGAGCCACCCAGGCGTCCCTAGATGCATTATCTTAACTTAATGCTCAGAACAATCCAGTGAGGTTATTTTTCAAACCTATTTTTTTCAGATGAAGAAAGAAATTAAATGATTTGCTTATGGTTAAAAAGTTTGTAAGTGATAAAACCAGTATTTAAATAATATTAAAAGCCCATATTTTCACACTTATAAATACTGTTTTCTACTATGTGGCTCAGGAGTTCTTGACAACTGTCCACATGGAAATGAGCAATTTCCAAGGAGAGGTGTGAACTATGTATTTGTGGTATTCATTCATTCAACAGGAACTATTTTTACCATGTTATTTTCTGGGAATTTAGCAGCAAGTGTGATAAACACAAAGTCTGCCATGCTACAACTTGCAGACAAGTAGGAAAGACAGAAAATTTAACAAGGGTTAATAATAAAATATGATAAAAATTATCAAAACAAAAGGACAGTGTACCCTAGAAATTTATAGTTGAACAAAATATCCTAGTTATTTTAGGAGGATTAAAAAAGAAACATTTGTACAGACACTAAATGGATAACCAGGTGTCAAGCAAAGATGAGGGAGGCAGAAAGGAGTTTACACAGCCTTTAAGGTGAAAGTGAATAGGTCATGTTTTAGGAAACAAATCAGTACATTGCGGCTAGGGAGTCAGTGAGAAAGAAAACATAGACATTGGGGAGTGTATGTGCTATGGTGAGCGCTGTGAATTGTGCAAGACTGTTGAATCACAGATCTGTACCTCTGAAACAAATAATACATTATATGTTAAAAAAAAAAAAAAAAGAAGAAGATAGCAGGAGGGGAAGAATGAAGTGGGGGAAATTGGAGGGGGAGATGAACCAATAGAGACGATGGACTCTGAAAAACAAACTGAGGGTTCTAGAGGGGAGGGAGATGGGAAGGATGGGTTAGCCTGGTGATGGGTATTAAAGAGGGCATGTTCTGCATGGAGCACTGGGTGTTATATGCAAACAATGAATCATGGAACACTACATCAAAAACTAATGATATAATATATGGTGATTAACATAACAATAATAAAAAAAATAACTTGGTCAGTAAACTAATTCACTGTAAAAGACAATGTAAGTCATATTAAGAATAGACAATATCCCAGAATAGTGAGAAGCTATGGAAGAGAGAATAATATGATTAGAAATACAAGGCTCAAATTGGGTGTAGTATGCGCAGTGAATGACTTCAAGGAGCAAAGAGACTGGAGCAAGTTAATCAGTTGTGTGGTTGTTATTGACAAAAGTATAGTGATCTGAGCCAAGGACTGATAATTAGGCTGGAGATAAAGAGTACTTGAAAGATATTTAGGAGGAGAGATGAATGATTTTATGGTGGAGTAAATGTGGGCTAAGGGAAAGATATGCAGATCTCTGCATTGTGTAAATCACTGGATGGTGAAGCTGTGCACCAGGATGAAAAATGACAAGTATGAAGAAAATGATTACTAATTTATTTTTGGAAAAATTTAAAGTAATGGAAGTATGCCCAATGTCATATAGCTCCAATAGGTGTTGGACAAATAAGTCTGATGGTAAAAAACATGTTTCTGTCCTACCAGGAATGGGAGATACTAATGAAACAGGTCACAAATCATGACTGGGACCAGGACTGTGCAAGTTAACTAGATATCTTAGAATCAAGCAGGGTTGTGGTTTCTGGTTTCCCTCAAAGAAAACAGATGACAAGGAAGTTAACTTTCTGGAGAAAGTATAGTTCAGGCTTTAGTTACAAAGAAGGTTACAAAATAGGAAGGAGAAATACTAGCAAATCTGACAGAAATCTAGTCTTGTGGATTGATCCAATGTGTGGAGAGAAAAAGAAGAAATATGTTAAAGGGTCAACTTTGGGAACCCAAGATGGTTTGACCCCAAAGGATGCTTAGTAAACAATTTAGTAGGGATCTGAATAATGTTTACTTGATCACTACATTTCAGATTTGGAGGAGAAACATACTAATCCTTGGATGGGGAACATATTAGTCCTTTGAGTATGAACAGAATTAGAAGACATACTTACTCTATTTATGATTTAATATTTTAGAGATTAGTGAAGAACTAAGTTTTCAGGTTGAGAGCTCAGTGAATTTAGATTTGAAAAGGCTAGATATGGCAGAGGGGAGGTTTTTATCCAGGAACTTGCCTTTAGGTGGTTATTATCTGCTAGTCACATTGGTAGTCTCATTTAATATTCACAAATGAGAAAGTTGATGCCCTGAGAGGTCAAGTAACTTGGCCTAAATTATACTGCTTATGAGGTACAGAACCAGTATTTGGGCTTAGGTGGAGAATGGGACCCAATACTGGCAATAGTTAAAGCCTGACTTCTGGGACAAATCAGGAAACAAGATTTGCTTGGAAAGATTCTTCTCCCTCAACCAGGTAGACTTCTTTGAAAACTTACACTGTGTTTCCTATAGCTACATATCTTTCCATATTCAAGAAGAATTCCCCAAAACCTGATATATATAAGTTACTTATTTTCAAATCATGTTTTGAGCCTCATTCCATGGTATTTTGTCAAGGTTTGTCCTTTACATCTTCATCTAGGTTAGGGTATTAACAATAATAGACAGGAGAAAAAAATATTCTCCTAGATAAAAAGAAAAGTAGGAATTCTGACTAAAATAATGAAGACTAATTTTTTTTGAGATAATTTTATCTGTCAAAGTTCTAGCTGACTGACAGGCCTTATATTTTACTATGTGACAGATGAAGATACTGAAGTTCACAGATATAATTTGTTCTATTTATTTTTATAAATAAAGTGTTCTTTTTATTTGTACATGTGATGGAAAAATAAGAAAATTTTACCATTTAGAGGCTTTATTTGGGGTGCTTCACCTTATATGTCACTGAGAGACAGATCCTAACTTTACTAGAAGTATGGCTAGAGGGAATTATGTAGCTGCTGGATAGAGATTTTATACTTGTTCATGGCTCACCAGTTATCAATGTGCATTTTCTACCTTCCCATGCAGTTGGATTGGAGCCGTGCAACCAATTCTGAATTATGTAACTGTAATCTGAAATAGTACCAGTCACTTTGGGGCAAAAGACTGTTTCAGGAATCTTGCCTCCTGCATCTTTCTTCCTTTGTCTTGGTAACTTTGGAAGCTCTGTTATAGAATACGTAAGTACAAGACGGAGGTAGCCCAGATACCTGAATAAACAGTTGAAAATGACAAGAGAGCATATTCCCATTCTGGAAAAAAATACTGTGTAATAGAGCAATTCAATGTTATACTCATCAGCGACAGAGATTTGGGGATTCTTTGTTATGCAGCATAGTCTATCCTATCTCGACATAAACTGTAGCTGCACAGCAGCTCAACTTGAGATATGTTAGGAAGCCACAGTAAGTGACAAGGCAGAGAGGCACACTGCATGCTTTCAGGCAGGATAGACAGAAGAAAGTTACAGCTGCTTCAAATAAGAGCCTCATTGTAACAGTTACAAAATGAGGCAAGAAGAATGATAGATATCATACATTTGGATTCTCTAAGAACCCAACTCCTATGTGGCTATTTTAATGCAATAAGTTTATTGGGGCGTGCTTTCAGGATTAGCATTATTGAAGAAGTAAATAAAGTAGGTTTGAACAAAGGGAGATGTTGCACTGCGATACAGTCACAGCATGTTTCTGCCGTTTTAAACAAGGCACTCTGGAGCTGGAATAGATTTTCAGAGATTCTTGAATCAGAGCCAGGGGGCCAGGTCTTTATACCCCACATAGACCAGTAAATTGATGGAGGGTACCCTCAGGCATGGGATGTGACTTTGGTCAAGGCAACTCATTTCAACCTATCCCCAGAAGAGAATTAGCTGAGATTTCTCAACCCATGGAACTCTACTGCTTTGGTAGACCATGGAATTGAACACAGTATGTATTAATGTGAGATTAGGCCTCTCATGTGGGCACTCTGAATAGCCAGGAAAGTTGAGATGCGAAGATACCTAATAAGTCTGAAGTTTTTTGTTTGTGTGTATATGTGTTTATTTTTTAAATATAGACCAAACATTTGGATTTTGTAGTATCTCCCTGAGCTTCTAGTGTTTGATATATGTTTGAGGACTTTCTTGCTCAATATAGTCAATCATTTGGAAACCATAAAGATTTTTTATTTAATTCCATCATACAGTTAAACACGAGCTTCTACATGTAAGTTTTTGGTGTATTAGAGAAAGTAGGCTCAGCATGTTTTCCTTAATGAAGCTTTCTCTTCAGTTCCTCATTCTAACTGCTGACACAGATCACTATCCCTCCCTTTTACCATCTCTTTAGGATAATAAATCTCTCTTTCTCTTTGAGAAAAGTATTAATATTTAATTGGAAAAACTCTTAAAATGTTAGGAAAATATTAAACCAAGCACTGAATAATGCCCAGGAGAGTAGGCAGCTTGATTTGTGCAATGAAGTTTAGTTGTTCATTTGCATTTTTTTCTAATAACAGTGACCTACTAAGTGGATCTTTTTCATGTTCCTTTTTAGAAGTAAAGTTCTATTGAGTAAGAAAATAAGTCACAAAAGAGGATGTCAGTTTACATTTCTGTTCCAAAGTACTTTTTGAAACAGTGCTTATTTGAACACATTAAATTTGTTCCAAAAGTATTCAGGTCATGCATAATTAAATATGTAGCTTTTAGCAATTTAAGTTCTTCCAAGATATGTTATATACTACACAATTCATATTTTTGAGTGAATATTACTGTTTCATGCTTCCAGATGTCTCTGTAATTTGCTATTCAAAGGTTAATGTTATGCAAGTATTGAAGGTCAAGATTTAGTGGAATTTTAAATGATAAAATGTATGTGTTTCAACACATTCAATTGTGAAAAATTTTTGGCAAAAATGTATTCAGAGGATGGTTCAAGATTAAGGAGGTTTAAGGGCTATTTTAAAATATGAAATCCAATGTATTTTATTAATGATTCTGAATTATTTATATTATCTAGGTTATAAGTGAGAGGAAAAGCATAAGTATGGAGGTCAATGTGCATGGACAGTAGATTTTCTTCACATCCACACAGAGGTTACTCCCATGTTTCATCAAGGATTTTTGGTGTATATGGTGATATTTTTAACCTATAAAAATCCTGGAATAGGATATGCAATACAAGAAAACTCCCTACATTACTAATAACAACAGAAAGAGCAATGACAACAGTTAACACTTAGTGCATACTATGTTCAGGCAATATTTATAGTGTGTTCACACACTTGTATCCCTTTCCTCCTTGCAAAACAATAACTGATTTTCATTTTATCCTCATTTTACGCATGAAAAATCTCAGGCACAGACAGAGTCCATAAGTTGCCTGAGGTTGAGTGCCTTGTAGAAGGCATCATAGGGTTTTTAAGCCAGGCACATTGGTTTTAAAACCTGGTGTCATCAAAAATGTGATATACTACCTCTTAAAATATGGATTTACATATTTTATATGCATAAATTTTATATCTCACAAAGAATGATCTTCAGTTTAGGACATCTTACTAATTTATAGCCCCCTGCCTCCCAAACACAGCATAGCAGCCTCATTCTTTTATGACCTTTCTTCTCTTATACAATCATGATAGTCACTAGAGGCCCATAAGAATCATAGAAAGCAGATTGGATATTAGAGATGAATTGGCATGATGTGAGATATTTCTGGCAGATAATACCACATGGTACTAGTAATTTGCTATTTTAATTTTTATGTTTTGAAGATAAGGAAACAATTTTTAAAAGTATCTCCAAAAATGAACAGAGCCTTGATTTATGACATCACAATAAATACAACTTTTTTGAAGTACCATCACTCTCAAGATATTTATTTCCTAATTTGGGATATCACAAATTTGCACTGAGACTTAACAAGGGAAGGGAAGAAGACTCAGAAAGGGACTACTTAGCAAGAGAAGAAGATAATGTAAGGATGGGCCAAATTCTGATATATGGACTACATTTACCCCTTTGCCACTGCCAAATTATAGAACCTACACAAATGAAAACTCCCATGAAATCAAGTGGCATGAAGCAAAGCCACCAATCATATCTTTAAATAAACATATGAATAAGCACATGTGCACATGCATGTACACACACACACACAACACACCCTCAATGTGTTTTTTTTATAAAGTAGGAGAAGATACTATTGCATGAACCAATGATGAGTGGTAAAGGATCTGCATGCTTTCAACAATATTGGGAACAATATTATTTCACTTATGAAAGCTAAAACCATCACAGTCAAACATAATCAAAAGATAATCACCCTGGGAAAAATATGGATTTATTACAAAAGAGATCAGAGGAAATTCACAGTGCCCAATAAAGGCAACCTCTTTCTCACTAGCTCTTGACTTTCAACCATTGTTTGAGAATCAAATTGATTAGAGATCAGGGTGTCCTGTGATTTGGAGCTCATGACCACCAGCATGAGATCACTTGTTGAAGAAATGTGGATCAGTACCAAATCCATTAGTGTTCATTGGACCTAAGTTATTCACAGCATCTATTCTCTCTGTAGTGCATGCTTAGGTAATGTTTCAGACAGATAAGATTTTCTTACTTCAGAGGACTTTACCTTTCACAGTTAGATCTATGACACTAATTATTTGGATTCTTTTTATTTCTCTTTTAAAATGATTTTTTTTAGGGGGCACCTGGGTAGCTCAGTTGGTTAAGTGTCTGCCTTCAGCTCAGGTCATGATCCTGGGTCCTGGGATCAAGCCCCGCATCAGGCTCTCTGCTCAGCGGGGAGTCTGCTTCTCCCTTTCCCTCTGCCTGCCGCTCCCCCCTGCTTGTGCGCGCTCTCTCTCTCTCACTCTGTCGAATAAATAGTGAACAAAATCTTTTCAAATAAAATGAGTTTTTAAAATAATTAGCATGCTCTACCCATTGTAACACTAATTGAAACAACATTCTAAGTCATAATTCAGTAAATGTTTAAACAAAGGATGGGGTGCCTGGGTGGTTCAGTTGGTTAAGCATCTGCCTTCAGCTCATGATTCCAGGGTCCTGGGATTGAGCATTGGGCTCTTTGCTCAGAGGGGAGCCTGCTTCTCCTTCTCCCTCTACCTGACACTCCCCCTGTTTGTGCTCTTTCTCTCTATGTCAAATAAATAAATAAAATCTTAAAAAAATAAAAAATAAACAAAGGTTTAAAGGTTGCTTGTATTAGGAGAACATATCTGAATTGTCACAGCTTCTCCCTACCCTCATCTCAAGTAACTGCCTTTCCTCTCATAGCCAAGTGGCTCTAGAATGGGGAAAACAGCCAGGAACAGGCTTTCAGAAACAAGTTGATATATATTTACATACAAAGGGAGAGAATGAGAAGGAGTCTATCTGGGAAAGTTAGAAAATAGTTGTGGGGTGAGCACACACAGCACACGAACTTTTTAGGGAGACATATGGTAATTTTATATATGCAGGAAGAGATAGGGGTGTGACTGGGTGGTGGAAAAAAGATTAAGGATAGCTGTCTTGGTCCATAAGTTGGACTTGCAGAGATAGATGAACGGAAAGGAATTTCGAGGACATATTTTTACCTCATAAATGGAATTCTCTATTTATAGTTTCTGAGGGGTCACATTAAATATTCAAATTATTTTTTGGCTCTTCCATAATGGTCAAGAAATATGCTTATTCGGATGCATCACCTTAAGTCTCTGGAGCAACAAGCTGATCATTACCAGATGTTTACTTGGCTTATTTTTGAGCACTGGGGTCTTGGAGAGGATAGTCAGCTAGAATACATTATTTTTAGATTTATATCTATTTCAGTATTTTTGTACCTATGCTCCTAAAATGTGTCCCAGAGGTTGTTTTTATGTTAATAAATGTTATTTAGGTGGGAAAGGAGAGGAATGAAAGAAAGGAAGGAAGGAAGGAAAGAAAAGAGGGAGGGAGGGAGGAGAGTGAGGAAAGAAGGGAAGAAGGCAGGCAGACAGCCTTTTAACAACTTTCCTTCATGCAAAAGCTTTTCATATGTTCTTCAACATTACAAATCTGTAAGAGGAAAATAAAATATGCAGCATTTCTCGAAGATAATTATTAATTATCACAGCACTCTGTGTGTGTGTGTTTATGCATGTGCATGTGTGTGTGAGAGAAGTGTCAGACATAGCACTAGCGTGTGAGACATAGTTGGAAATTGAGTTTTACTACCACTTAACTCAGGGTGTCCTAAATCAGCAAGCATTCTTTTTTTGTGTGTTTTTGTTTTGTTTCTTTGTTTTGAGGAAGACTGAATTCACATCTCAGCTACAAACTGTATTTGGTTAACAAAACAGTAAGCTTGAAAAGCTTATATGTCTGTGCATGTACAGATGCATACACAGAAGAACGATTGCAGGTCATTTATTGTGCAGTTTTGGTATCATCTCAAGAACTGGCAAAGTAATTTTGTGAAAATCCTAGCAAGTGTGGCTAACTGAAGTTGTTCTCTCATTGCCTGGATTACCTTCTTTAGTCCTTGAAGTCTAAAGTATGCAGAGATCCTCTGTGTGTTCCAAAGCCAATCTCCAAAGGACATGAACATTTTTCTTTTTTTTTTTTCTTAAATTATTAACATATAATGTATTATTTGTTTCAGGGGTACAGGTCTGTGATTCATCAGTCTTACACAATTCACAGCGCTCACCATAGCACGTACCCTCCCCAATGTCCATCACCCAGCCACCCCATCCCTCCCACCCCCTCCACTCCAGCAACCCTCAGTTTGTTTCCTGAGATTAAGAGTCTCTTACACTTTGTCTCCCTCTCTGGTTTCATCTTGTTTCATTTTTTCCTCCCTTCCCCTATGATCCTCTGTCTTATTTCTTAAATTCCACGTATCAGTGAGATCATATGATAATTGTCTTTCTCTGATTGACTTATTTCACTTAGCATAATACCCTCTAGTTCTATCCACATCATTGCAAATGGCAAGATTTCATTTTTTGATGGCTGCGTAATATTCCATTGTATATATATACCACATCTTCTTTATCCATTCATCTGTCGATGGACATCTTGGCTCTTTCCATAGTTTGGCTATTGTGGACATTGCTGCTATAAACATTGGGGTGCACGTGCCCCTTTGGATCACTATATTTGTATCTTTGGGGTAAATACCCAGTAGTGCAATGCTGGGTCCTAGGGTAGCTCTATTTTCAACTTTTTGAGGAACCTCCATACTGTTTTCCAAAGTGGCTGCACCAGCTTGCATTCCCACCAACAGTGTAGGAGGGTTCCCCTTTCTCTGAGTCCTCACCAACATCTGTCATTTCCTGACTTGTTAATTTTAGCCATTCTGACTGGTGTGAGGTGGTATCTCATTGTGGTTTTGATTTGTATTTCCCTGATGCCGAGCGATGTTGAGTACTTTTTCATGTGTCTGTTGGCCATTTGGATGTCTTCTCTGCAGAAATATCTGTTCATGTCTTCTGCCCATTTCTTGATTGGATTATTTGTTCTTTGGGTGTTGAGTTTGATAAGTTCTTTGTAGATCTTGGATAATAGCCCTTTATCTGACATGTCATTTGAAAGTATCTTCTCCCATTCTGTCGGTTGTCTTTTGGTTTTGTTGATTGTTTCCTTTGCTGTGCAGAAGCTTTTTATCTTTTCCTTCTTTTTCCACCTGAATGTTTTTATGTTCATGTAAAGAAGACTGTCAGTCTTTCCCCTCATTTCTTAATTTTAGACCTTAAAAGCAAATGTTGTGTCTACTGCAGTTAACCCTTGGACAACATAGATTTCAACTGTGCAGGCACACTTACACCCAGTTGTTGTTGTTGTTGTTGTTGTTTTTATAACTACAGTACAGTACTATGAATGTATTTTTACTTATTACTTTCTTCATAACATTTTATTCACTCTAGCTTACTGTACTGTGAGAATACAGTATGTAATACATATAACACACAAAATATATGTTAATCAACTGTTTATGTTATTGATAAGACTTCAGTCAATGGTAGGCTATTAGTAGTTAACTTTTTGGGAAGTCAAAAATAATATGCGATCTTATATTATGCATTAGTTCACACCCTAACTCCTGGGTTGTTCAAGGGTCAAACTGTATATCATTAGCTTTGGTTGCTTTTGTGTGAATTTATAAAGATCTTGGCAATGGTGTCACATCCAGTGAAAACTGAGCCTTTATTCCACTTTTTTTTTTTTTTTTTTTCATCTAGGAACATCTCGTTTTCCCTGTTCTATAAAATGCAGGCTGCTGCTCTCATCTCAATGCTATGGGAAAGAGTTTTGTTCTAGGTCTGGCCATTTGAAAGGATGGAGTCCTCTTCTAGAGGACTTACCAAAAGATAAGATCAGTTTCCTAGCAAGAGTGCAATTTGACAGAAGTTCCCTCAGTGCATAATTATGGGCTGCATACCATTATACAGAGTCTCCTTTTAGCTAATTCAGGCATTTCTTAAAGAACATGCAGCTATGTGTTGACTCATTAAATTAAATATCATAGTTAAGTTAGACAGTTATCAAATTTGGAGACTCCATATTTAAATGGTTTCTAAATTGATGGTGAGTGGAAAGGCAGGGTTGTGGTTGCAAAGGCCACATAAAATGCAATATAAATCCTTTTCATGCTTAAAAGAAAATGTGAATGTGATACAAATAAAGAGTTACAATAATTCAGACAACAAAGATTTATCAGTATTTGCAATCCCGAGAAAGTACTCTACTTTTCACTTTCTCTCTCTCTCTCAAATCATAAAAATTCTTATTATGAAAATTATTATCTTAATCACTTTTAATTTACTCTTATTGTAGAGAGAATTTGGTTCTCAGAAATTTGAAGTCATGAGGGAAGCCACAGCTATACTTTTGAGCAGAGTTAAATAAGAGCACAAAAGGTCTACTCTCAAAGAAGATATTATCATCAATATACATTCCTTGAATGAATGACTATGTCAATGAATGGATCACTTGGAGGAAAATTTATGTGGTAGCATGTTTTAAGGAAATTTAAGTAAGCGTAAATACAGGCTGAACTCAAGATGAGAGATTTAAAACCCATAGAACCCAACAAGAAAAGGCAGAACTAGTTGAAGGAGGTTAAGAATAACTAACTTTATTGAGAACTTTAATTTGCATGTGAAAATTCCACCTCTGAGATAGCCAGTTAAGCTTCTATAAAACCAATACTGTACTTAACGATAAACTGAACAAAAATACCAAAACAACTGAAAGTACTTGAGAGCAAAACAATACTGGCACATTTTAACCAATTTTTTTTTTTTTTTTTTTTAAAGATTTTTTTATTTATTTATTTGAGAGAGAATGAGAGACAGAGAGCATGAGAGGGAGGAGGGTCAGAGGGAGAAGCAGACTCCCCGCTGAGCAGGGAGCCCGATGCGGGACTCGATCCCAGGACTCCAGGATCATGACCTGAGCCGAAGGCAGTCGCTTAACCAACTGAGCCACCCAGGCGCCCCAATACTGGCACATTTTAGAGGGCACTCAACACTTGGAATAGGAAGTAATTGGAGGAAGTGTCCTTTTTAAAATGAGATTTAGCCTAAGGGCTGACTGAAATTCGTTCTGCATGAAGAGGCTAACATAGAAAATCAACTGTCTCTCTGGCCTGAAATACCAGAGAACACAAGTTTGAGGCAACCATAACAGCTGAAATTGGAAGAAGGGAATCCTTGAAAGGAGCAAGTTAGAGGTGGGGGAACAAATTTTGTGTATAAACCACTCCTACCAATTATCTCTGGTTGATCTCTAAAGCCTGTATATGAGGTAGATTCCAGGTAGCGCAGCTAAAGATTAAGGAACTGACCTACTATTTGAAGTGATATCCTAGGGGGTTTGCAGTTCTAATTCAACCAAATACATTACCTCTTAAGTAAAGCAAACACACACAACATTCTTTGGAGGCATATAATAGGATCTAGGATCTCCACAACATAACATTCACAGATATAAACCCTACACTGACAAATTTTTGGCCAAATGATTTTTGAAGCAAAAATTATCTCAAAATTAATCATAGACCTAAATTTAAGAGCTAAAACTTTAAGTCCTTTATAAGAAAACATAGGTATAAATCTTCATGACATAAGAGTATGTAATGATTTTTTAAACATTACATCAAAAGTGCAAGCAACAAAAGAAAACAGATAATTTGAACTTCACCAAATTAAAAACTTGGGTGCCTCAAAACACACTTAAAAATGTGAAAAGACAACCCGCCTTTATAAAGCTAAACATGGTCTTAGCATGTGATTCATACTCTTAGGTATTTACCCAAATGAGTTGAAAACTTATGTACATGCAAAAACCTGCATGTGAGTACTTATAGCTGCTTTATTTATAATTGCCAAAATTTGGAAGTAACCAAGATTCATCAGTAAGTGAACAGATTAAAAAACAAAAACAAAAACAAAAAAAATTGTGATACATCTGTATAATGGACTAGTATTCATAGATAAAAAGAAATGAGCTACTAAACCATGAAAAAACATGGAGGAAACTTAATATATATTGCTAAGTGAAAGAGTCCAGTCTGAAAAGGCTATATGCTATGTAATTCTAACTATATGACGTTCTGAAAACAAACAACAACAAAGTAATGGAAACAAAAAAAGATAGCGGTTGCCAGTCGATCAGAGGTGGAGAAAAGAGACAGATAAATAGGTGGAGGAGAGGGGATGTTTAAATCAGTTATACTATTACATATGGTACTGTAATAGTAGATATATGATATTGTGCATTTGTCAAAACCCATAGAATTGCACAATACAAAGTGAACCCTAAGGTAAACTCATAGGTAGCAATGATGCTTCAATATTGGTTCATCAATTGTAACAAATGTACTACACTAATACGAGACATTAATAGGGGAAACTCTGTTCAGTGGCCAGAGGAGCATATGAGAACTCTCTGTACTTCCTGCCTGTTTCTCTTAACCTAAAATTGCTCTAAGAAATAAATTATTCTTAAAATAAATGAATAGAAATATATGTCATTCTAACACTAAAAATATAAGACAACCCACCAAATTAGAGAAAATATTTTCAAATTACATATACAGTAGTTTTATTCAGGATTTATAAAGAATGCCTACCCACTTAACACTAAAAGGATAAATGACTCCAGAATGGGAAAAATACCTGAATAGACATTTTTCTAAAGTCGATACACCAGTAGCAAACAAGCACATGAAAAAATATTCAATATCATTAAACATTAGGAAAATGTAAATCAAAACCACAATGATGCAGTACTCTATGTCCACTAATCCATTGGATGGGATGGTTATAATAAAAAAAATGATGGACAATAAGTTTTGCTGAGGTTGGGGAAAAATTGAAACCCTCAAAAATATCTGGTGGAAAAGTAAAATAATACACCCACTCTGGAAAATAGCTGGTTGATTTTTCAAAAGTTAAACATAGAGTTACGATATGACCCAGGATATCCACTCCTGGGTATATGTCCAACAGGATTAAAGAAAAAAAAAAAAAAAAAACAGATCCATACAAAAACTTGTACATGGATGTTCAGAGAAGCATTATTCATAATACCCCAAAGTTAGAAACAATGCAAATTGATCAACGGATAAACAAAATATGATTTATCCAATATTGGAACATCATTCAGCTATAAAAAGGAAGAAAATAACAGATGCATGATATAATATGTATAAACCTTGAAAATAGTATGCTAAGTGGAAGAAGCACAAAAGGCTACATAGTATATGATTCCAATCTTATGCAATGTCCAAAATAGGCAAATTTGCAGAGCAGAAAGTAGATTAGTGGTTGCCAAAGATATGAGGGAGGAAAAAATGAGGAGTGACTGCTAATGGGTACAGATTTCTTTTTAGGGCATTGAAAATATTCTGAAATTAAATAGTGGTGAATATTTTACATCTATGTTAATATACTAAAAAACATTGTTTTACCCTTAAAAAGAATGAAGTATATGATATGCCTTATAACTCAATTACAAAATGAAAACACAAGGCTAATTTAACATTCAAAAGATTCAATCAAATTCACGACAGTAACAGAATAAAGGGAGAAAAGCATATGATTATTTCAATAGATACAGAAAAATCATTTAAAAAAACACTGATTTATGATAAAACTAACAATTGATCAAAGAAAATTTGAGCAATTATAGAATTGAAGAAAACACTCTCAATTTGATAAGGAACATCTACAATAATTCTATGGATACATCATATTTAATGATGAAATATAAAATGCTTTTCTGACAAAATTAGGAAAAACTACTATTCCACTTCTGTTCAGCATTTAGAATACGATGGCCTTAGTGATTGAAATAAAACATGAGATTAAATTGAATGACATAAAAGATGTGAAAAGAAAATGTAAAACTGTTTCTATTTACTTTTGACATGATTGTTTATACAGAGTATGTTAAAACACTGACAAAAATATTAGAATTCACAATTAAATTTAACAAAACTGTTACAACTTAATGTATATAATTAATGCATGTTGTATTCTATAAGCAAGCAGAAAATAAGCTCAAAAATAAGCATTTCTACTTAAAGTATCAAAATTTAGAAATAAATTTAAGGAACATATGAAGCTCTCTAGAATACTCAAAAGGAAGGAAGGAAGGGAGGGAGGAAGAGAAAGGAAAAAAAAAACAATAAACAAGGCTGAGTGAAAATAAAGAAAACCAAAGTGAATGAAGAGATATACCATGGTTATGGATTGGGAAACACAATATTGTTAATATACCAATTCTTCCAAATTGATGTTTAGATTCAGTGTCGTTCTTATTATCCCACAGGCTTTTTAAAAATCCCATTTTTGTATAAACTTACAAACAAACTTAAAGAGGAGGAACAGAGAAATTGAACTACATGATTTTAAGATTTAATATAGAGCAAATTTAATCTGAGAATTATGTTAGCATAAGAATCAATAAATAGTGGAAACATAATGAAAAAATACTTCAGATATAGTCCCAACCTTATACTGTTATTTGAATTTTCATTAAGTATTCCAAAGTAATCCAATGGGTTAAAGAGAGATCCTTTCTATAAGTGGTGCTGGATCAAGTAGATGTTCATATGGGGGAAAAACAAAATGAAGGAAAGAAGGAAGGATGGACAAACTTTGACCTCAACTAACGTTATGCAGAAACTTAATTTGAAATAGATAACAGATCTCAATATAACAAATAAAACCATAAAGCTTTTGAAGAAAATATGGAAGCTCATGTCCATGGATTCTGGTAGTCAAAAGTTTCTTCCAAAGGACGCAGAAAGTAATTACCATAAACGAAAAAAATGATAAATCAAGTTTCATCATAAGTATATGCTCATTAAAATATAACATGAAAATTGATAAGTCACAGGTGAGAAATATTAACAATGTGTAATTTCAGAAAGGCACAAAGGACTGGTATCCAAACTATATAAAGAATTACAATTTGGTAATAAAAAGACAATTGAATAAAAAACTGAGCAAAGATTTGAGCAACCACAGTAAAAAAAGAAGATATACAAATGGGCTAATAAGCACATTTAAAAAGACTTAGTAGCATTAATTATCAGTAAGGTGTAAATTAAAATCATAATAAGATAGCACTATGCACCCACTAAAAGAGCTAACATTAAAAGACTGATTGCTACCATGAATTGCCAGGAATGTGGTATGGCTAGAACTCTCATACATTGTTGGTAGGAATATACAGTTGCACACTGCATTGGAAGATTGCCTGGAAATTTCTTAACATTAAACATACACCTCATTAAGCAAAAGCAATTCTACTCTTAGGTATTCACCGAAGAGAAATTAAAACATTGATTTACAAAAAGAGTTATACAAAAACGTGTGTAACAATTTTATCCATTTTAGCCCCAAGTAAAATACTACCTAGGTATCCATCAACAAAAGAATATATTTTTTATTTTATTTTAAGATTTTATTTATTTATTTGACAGAGAGAGAGAGCACAAGCAGGGGGAGCGGCAGGCAGAGGGAGAAGGAGAAGCAGGCTCCTCGCTGAGCAGGGAGTCTGATGCAGCGCTCAATCCCAGGACCCTGGGATCATGACCTGAGCCGAAGGCAGACGCTTAATGACTGAGCCACTCAGGTGTCCCAAGAATACATTTTTTAAAAAGTGATATAGTCATACAGTTAAATACTGTCATTGATCAAAGGGAACACATCATTGATACACAAAACTGCATAGATGAATCTCAAAAAATTATGTTCACTGAAAACAGATTTACACAGAGAGTATATAAGGCATGACTCTATATGAAGTTCTTCATCAAACAGAAATAAATCTATGGTGGAAAAAAAATCAGAATGTTAGCTATTACTGGAGGGATTGAGAGAATATTTTTTGAGTGATATTAATGTTTTATAATCTGATACAGGGGAATCTATCTGTCAAGGTCAGCAAATATTCACTTAAGTTTTCAGTTTTGTAAAGTTTACCTCAAAAGAAAAAAAATACTGTAAATAAATATCACACACCAGTCAATAATATGAATATTGAAGTATTTAACTGCATTACTATAATAATTTACTCTAAAATGCATCCAAAAAGTAAAGAAAAAAGATAATTTGATAATCTATAAATGGGTAGATATGTGTTAGTAGAAGTACAGTAAAATGGTAATTGTAGAATTTGGCTGATGGCTATATATGTGTTCAGTGTAAAATTATTTCAACCTTTTTGTATGTTTGAAAATTTCCATGATATATATATATATATATATATATATATACATACATATACACACACATATTTTAAATGTGTGTGAGTGTATGTGTCTGTGTGTATGTGTGGTGTTAATGGTACACTTTACTCCTAAAAAACATCTCAACAGAAATGATTTATGATATTCATTTATATTGGCTTTTTAAAAATGTCTTTTTTCTTAGGAGAATATTTAAAATTTTGTGCTAATTTCCACTGTTTTTTCTTATTGGAAACTAACTAACTTTATTGGAGTGTGCACATAAACCCAGCACACTATTTGCCTTTAATTTGGCAGGAAACAAGCTACACTGGTTTCTAAACCATGAAACCAAATCCATTAAGTATCCTAAAAAATATATGAATCTAACTTTGCATGACGCTGTTTGGATGAAACACCTCTAATAACCGAAACAGTATCAGGAAGGTACAGAGGTACAGAACTTTAGAAATTGAAAAGACAGTACAAATATTAATAACTATTGGTAATTCTTAAATTCAGATTTACTTGCTAAATTGAATTAAGGTTTGGACAGAGACTCCTCTGTCTTTTCCTTCTCTCTCTCCCCACTGTGGCTTCCAAAATATTCACCATAATTATTGAAGACTCTATACAGCACATATAGAAATTAAAGACCTAGTTTTATTTCCTTGTATTTTAAACAGAATATCAAGGCTCAGAGAGCCAAAGTGACTTACCAAGTTCACAAAATACAGTTTTCTAATTGCCAGTTGAACTTTCAATTAAAATAATAATTCAGGCTAATATGGTAACATAAAAAGAGTTGCTATATTATATGATTAAATTTTCATTTATTTCTTACAATTATTGATAGACTAGAAAATGTACATTAGGTTTTCTTCTTTTGTTTCCCAAATAGCTCATTAATTTTGAATAAATTAATGTAGAATTTATTAAACCAAATGAAAACAAAAATGTCTCCTTTCCAGTGTTGTACCTGTGAAACACAGTCTCTGATGAATTTGCTTAGATGATGTGCTAATTCACCAGTGTGATTTTTAATAATATCTTCAAAGGCATTATTTCTTAATGCCGAACTTTGGTCTTTGTATGTATTATTCACTCAGGGTTATTACTATAAAAAGGGAATGATCTCAAACATGTCTATCAAAGGTGCACTCAACTATTTTTTAAATAAAAATTGCATGTATTTAAGGTGTACAATATGGTGATTTGATATTCATATACATAGTGAAGTGATTACAGTGAAGCTCATTAACATACCATTTCCTCACATCATTATCATTTTTGTAATGAGTGAAAGCACCTGAAATCTAGTCTCTTAGCACATTTCTTCTATTCAGTACAGAATTATTAACTACAGTCATCATGCTGCACACTTTATCTTTAGGCTTATCCTAATAGCTGCAACTTTGTGCCCTTTGACCAACATCTCCACATTCCATCATCTCCCAGCCACTGGCAACCACCATTCTAAGCTCTATTTTTATGTATTTGACTTTTTTTTTTTTTTTTACATTACATATATAAGTAAGATAATGCATGATTTTTTTCTTTTGGTATCTGACTTATTTCACTTAAGATAATATCCTCCAGGTTAATTCATGTTGTTACAAATGGCAAAATCTCCTTTATTAAGCCTAAAAAATATATATATATATATATACATACCACCATTTCTTTATTCATCCACTGATAGACAGTTAGGTTGTTTCTATATCTTAACTATTATAAATAATGCTGCAATAAACATTGGAGTGCAGGTGACCTCTTTGGAGTACTGATTTCATTTCCTTAGTGTTTACACCCAGAAGAGGGATTCCTGGATTGTATGTTAGCTCTATATTTAGTTTTTTGAGCAAACTCCCTACTGTTTTCCATAATGGTACCAATTTGCATTCACCAATTTATATCCAGTATATAAGGGTTCTGTTTTCTCCATGGCTTTGCCAAAACTTCATTCATTCATTCATTCATTCATTCATTCATTCATTTATATTTTTTGATGATGATAGCCATCCTAACAGGTGTGAGACAATATTATGTTTTAGTTTGGATTTGCTTTTCTCTGTTGATAGTGATGTTGAGTATCTGCATATATCTGTTGTCCATTTGTATGTCTTTTTTGGAATGATGTGTGTTCAGGCCCTTTGCCCATATTATAATCAGGTTGTTTGTTTGTTTTCTATTGGGTTGTATGAGTTCTTTGTATATTTTGGATATTAAACCTTTATCAGATATATGGCTTACAAATATTTTCTCCTAATTCATAGATTGCTTTTTCATGTTGTTGATGGTATCCTTTGCTGTGGAGAAGCTTTTTAGTTTGATACAGTCTCACTTGTTTATTTTTGGTTTTGTTGCCTGAGCTTTTGGTGTCCCATCCAAAAAAATCATTGTCAAGGCCAATGTGAACAAGCTTCCTCCCTATGTTTTCTTCTGGGAGTTTTATGGCTTCAGATCTTACCTTTAAGTCTTTAATCCATTTTGATTTGATATGATGTAAAATAAGGGACACACTCAACTTCTGTTTTTCCTCAAATTATGAATGACTGCTAATACATAAAAGTGCTAGCCTTTTTTTAACTATTTGAATTTTAACCATTACCACTCTTTAATTTGCCCAAACACTTGAAACTTCAGCTATCAAATGAAGACATAGGAACATAGGGTTGATTTACAAACCCTGAAAACACACTATATAAGTAAAAACCCATTTCCTCCTAAATGGACAAGTTATCCACCTTTATCCTTCTGAATTAGGGAGAATGTTGGCAAATATATATAATGAAGCATTTTTTAGTTCTTCCATTCTCTTACTGTAATTATTTGAGTTTCATCTTTGAAATGTGAATGGAATGAACATAAATCATTTTTATCAGTCTCTAGATTTCTTTATCTTTCTTGTACTTAGAAAAACAAATCCTTGCTATTCCCATATAGTCACTGTATTTTAAATTGTCCAAGAGAGTAACTTTAAAAATACAGAGCTCTATGTAGTTTTAAACAAGTACTTTTGAATTTCAGCATATATCCCAAACATCAGGAGAGTTTGTTAAAACACAGATTCCTGGGTCTCACCTCTGGAACTCCTGATTCTTAGGTTTGGGTAGGAGCCTAAGATTGCATTTGTAACAAGTTCCCAGGGGATGTTAATGTCTAGGAACTACAGTTTGAGAACTATTGCTTTCTATGAATCTCTCTCTTAAGTCACATCAAGACATTATATTTTCTTGAACAGAACTTAAGGAGATTCTCCAAGTTCAAGGTTATAGAACACTCTTTCTTCTCTGTGTTGAGTTATACTAACATAAACATTAGAGCATAGTGTGTTCAGTACAGGAATTAAATAGACATATTGTTTTCATATCTTAACTATTATGAATAATACTGCAGCTATGTATATTTTATTTGGTAGTGAATTTATAAATATTTTATTTGATATTTGAATTCATACACATTTGGTAACACTGTGATCTAATAATTTCCATGGTAATTTTTTCCTAATTTTTAAAACATGATTTTAAAGAGTCTACATGTGGGTTTTTTTTTTTTTTCCTTTTCTTCCTTCTTTCCTCTGTCTCCCTTCCTTTTCCTGCCTTTTTCTGTTTGTCTCTTCTTTATTCCTTCCTTGCCACAACATATTTAAATATGTTTTTCATTTTCAGATAAAGCTGAATCTGATTTGCAGTATAGTGCAGGAATGTAGCTTTTGGTGGCTGGGGAGTGGCTATCATAACAATGTACATTCATGCCCTCGCTTGGGAAATTTAATATCTTAACAATGCATACCAATAGGAAAAGTAGTAAGGAACTAAATCAGATATATACATAATGGTAACATGTCACACTTCTTTTGGCTAACAATGGTGAAAACATGAACTGCTTCACAGAAGATTTTTTTTAAGTGTAATCTTATCTAAAGCCTTCCTTGTCATTTTGCTCTGCTTGCAACTTGATGGTAGGACGGCACAGACATGTAGGAGGTGAGAAAAGTAGAGATGTAGCTCTCCCACTCACTTCAACTCTACACTGTCTATAATTTGAGTTTGCTTCCTTTGGAGCTGTGAGAGGAGGGGCTCGTGAAGTTTGGCAAGCAGTTTAATTTTCGTTTGTCACCTTATTGTGAAAATTTACAAGAAATCATTTATAGCTTATGTCTTTGTTTTCCATTCCCTTTAGAAAAGGCCTGGAGGGGTGCCTAGGTGGCTCAGTTGTTAAGCATCTGCCTTCAACTCAGGTCATGATCCCAGGGTCCTGGGATCTAGCCCCACATCAGGCTCCCTGCTCTGCAGGAAGCCTGCTTCTCCCTCTCCCACTCCCCCTGCTTGTGTTCCCTCTCTCGCTGTGTCTCTCTCTGTCAAATAAATAAATAAAATCTAAAAAAAAAAACAAAAAAAACCAGAAAAGGCCTGGAATAATTTTTTTTTAAATGTTGATATTGCTTTAGCAATATGACACACTTTCTTACGATTCCAATGTTGGTTTTATCATCTGTCAAAGGGGTAGGGAATAGATTAAATAATCTGCCAATGCCTTGCATAAAAGATTTTGTGATACCTTCCTCCTTTAGCATGATGATGGTGTAAATAAGACAGTGGGAACCCATTTAGTAAATATGTTGAGGACCCCACTGAACATATCTGCATATTTTTCTTCGTTATGTGTGTGCTTCCTTCACATGTGTGCTTGTTTGTCAGTTCCTTGATTTCATGATGGCTGACAAATAAATGCTTGTGATTTTTTTTTCCTCAAAAGTGATGTGCTTTTGTACTTTTTTCCCTAAACATCATAGATAGAAGTCTTACTGCTCCTGCATAAGTAATGTAAAAGTGCTTAAAATAATGGAGAACACAACTTTTGAATTCTGACACAGTATGTTCTCATCTGGCAGGGATCCTGCATTCTTGGTTCTCCTTAATTCAGTCCAGTCATGGCTCCACTGCTTTTAATTCAATAGTGTTTTTATGTTCTCTGTTGAAAATCCACAATTAAAAAAACATGCACATATTGGAACTAAAATACTTAATGTGGTATGTGCAAACAATTCATGAATGTGACCATTGGTATTTAGTTAGGATTATTTCATATATGTTCCTGATATTCATTAGAATATATTCTTATTAGCATTTGATTGCTGCATGTTGGGGCCCTGATTTATTTTCCTTATTATTTTCTGCTCTTTAAAAATAAGAGTCACTTTCTTCTGCTTCCAACTTTACAAATCCCTGATGAGGTCAGTGCTTTCTAAAGTAGAAGGCAATTTTATCCACTTTAAATGAACAATTAGCATAAATTCATCTTTCTTGCATAGGATGAATTCTCCATTTAGAGCACCACGGTTTATTTTAACATCTTCTGTACACTTCAATAGCTTGAAGAATTCTGCATGCTATTATCCTAAAATGATTCTTGGCTTTCAAATTGCTGATCTTAATAAGATGGGCTTTCTTCATCTCCTGTATTACCATATCATACCTAATGAAATCAGGTTCAACCAATCAAATTCCTGGATGACTGACCTTTATTAACTAGTAATTCAGAAACATGATTTCAGAAGGCTCTATATTATAATGAGAAAAAAAAAAAAAGTAAGATTGCTTCTCATTGGCCAAGGAAGAAAAAGGTTCTCTTGAGGCCAGTCAAAATTAAGCCTCAAAATATGATAGAATGATAGAGAAACAATGTGTACTCTTCCAGAAGATGACATTAATTCAGCTACTTTAATTATGTTGCTTTATGTCTATTGTATCTACTTTATTATCCTTGGGCAATGCCAATGTGTGCTTGACAAATATGATGTAATATCTATTTTATTGACTTTATTAAGTCTTTTGTAAGGAAATGCATTTTTCTCTAATGGTGTTTCTTTCAAGAAACAATATGCCATGCAATCATTCTTTCATTAACCATTTTAGACTTTATAATGTATAAGTCGCTATGTGGGAATATAGAGAATGCATCCAAACCTTTTACTAGTCACCTCTTTGTGAGGGACTGATCTTGGCACTATAGGTACAGAGACCAGACACCAGGTTTGTACTCTCAAGGATATGCACTCCGGGATGAGAAATAAATTGTTATAGTGTGCTTTAAATGGTAATATGGAAGTAATCATTGTTTGCAATGGGGACTAATTCTCGATCTCAGTGTGCTTTCATCTCTTCTTGTTCTCAGTCATTATGACGCTATTGTATACCTTGTTGTTTCCCATTCATATTCTGAAGTGGATAGTTTTTAAGGCCAAAGCTTTCCTATTTGTAGTCAGTTAAAAGCGCAGAACATTTTGGTTAGTTTGTTTTAGAGATTTGATTGTAAATTGCTATAGAGATAAAGGTCTGAAAGAACTAGAATGGCAAATGTGGAGAAATTATTAATGTTTTGTGACTTTTACATTATTTATAGTGTTAAGTATTTATCAAAAACTAGGAATATAAATATGACATTTTCCTGGAGTAAAAGTCAATCTTTAGGGAGATAAAATATCCTTAATAAATATGGTATATCAGAATTTTAGCAAAAAAAAAAAAAAATGGATCACCCAAACCAGATAATTGAAGAAAGTTCGCTTAAACAGATGTGGCAGGGAATTTTGTTTCCAGGAAGAGGAAAGAAATATACATTTACCTATTCCTCTTGCTAAGTGTAACTAATAACTCTGGATATTATAAATAAAATAAGCATAAGAATCTTCCAAAAAAAAAAAAAAACAGAGGAGACACACTAGCTACAGACCTTTGGACTCAAGAAACAATGCAATGATGAGTTCCTTTTGTTTTCTTTTTGTCGCATATATCTCATATATCCTAGACATGGAGTGAAAGAAACCAGCAAGCCAAAAAAATGCCAACAGGTGTAGATTTTTAAAAGCCTGCTTGCTCTTCTAGCCAAAAACCAGGAAAAGGGTAACTTAGCAAAACAAACAATAACGGATAAACTTTTAGGTAAAACTACGTGAGCCAAACACCACAGAAAAAACGGTGTCCCCATTCTCACCCACATCAAGATTTCTAATGGGCAACTTCATCAGACTGTAATGAGATGCCGTAACCCTAATGCCAGAATGGTATTGGAAAAACCATGTAGGTAGTTGAAACTTTTATCTCCACCTGGTTATAAGGAAGCCCATAAACACTCACCACTGTGCTTCCTCTGACATACTCCTGTGGTGAATGGATGTGGTCTTCCTTAGCACAAGATACAGATGAAGTTCCTGCTGCCTGCATGGCTTCTCAAACCCCACTCCAGGTTAAGGTGTTTCATTACAGCCTGGCAAGGGTAGCAGTCTAGGTTTCTAGAACTTTCACTATTGCCCAGCAGTCACAAGGTAAGCCCCATCCCCTTCACCATTATTGGTGTCAGTGGAGATACTATGGGGAAGATTAAATAAGGCAAGTGGGCGGAGTGTGGATTTGGAGAGACAGACAGTGTCAGATCTTGACACTTTCATTCTGGGGACAGATTTGTTCAGTTATGCTTTTTAAAATTGTTATCCAAATTCGTGGATATACTGATAATAATGTGTAGCTTTTAGTTGCAGGTAGCAAGACTCAATTTTCTTCCCCCAAAATGGGAAATATTAGTATCACTATCTAGCACTGTTATGAAAATCAGTTGAGAAAACAACATGAAAACACTTAAAATATCACCTGGAATAATGCAAGTACTCAATTATTTTTCTTTTCTTATAACCTGTTTCCTTGGATTTCTTCTCTTTTGTCTCTTGCTTACTCATAATTAGGGCAGTGGAAATTAAACCATCTATCTAACAGAACCTCATATAAATGTAACAAGGAGAGAGTATGAAAAATGGTCAAGGAAGGGAGAGGCAGAGGTCACACTAAAATGCCAAAGAATAAAAGGAGTTATAATAGTTATGATGGGAAGTATGGTTAACTATCTAAGTCTGCAATGATGGGGACCAAGAAAAGATTATTGATGACCTACCAGGAGGCAGTTTAATTAGAGGTTGTATGAGATTATGTAAGAATCAATGAGACTTAGTACTTCTAAAGAAATAAACAATTTAATGTTTGTATTTTTGCAATGTAATTAGTGAGGAGAAGGAGGGGGAGGATTTATATGAAAAAGCAAGTGTAATAATGTTGGTTTATCCTTAGAGCCCATTACTGATAGTCTGATTTTTTTATATTGTCACTTGTCACTATAGTGACTGGAGGAGATATGAAGTACCAGTTTTATTTATTTTATTATTATTTTTATTTGAGTATAGTTGACACACAATGTTACATTCGTTCAGGTGTACAATATAGTGGTTGCCCAAGTTTATACTTTTGATGTGTATACCACAAGTGTAGCTACCATCTGTCCCTATGCATTGCTTTTGCAATATCATTGACTATATTCCTTATGCTATGCCTTTCATTCCCGTGACTTACTCACTCCATACATGGATGCCTGTATCACCCACTCCCCTTCACCCATTTTGCTCAGCCTCACATCCCATCCCCCGCCCCCAGGGCAGACAGCAGTGTCTTCTCTGTATCTATAAATCTGAATCTGCCTTTTATGCTTGTTTATTCATTTGTTGTTATTTTAGATTCTACTTATGAGTGAAATAATACGGTATTTGTCTTTCTCAGTCTGACTTAACATAATATCCTCTAGTTCCATTCATGCTGTCTCAAATGGCAAGATTTCAACCTTATTCCATTGTGCATATATGGATATGTATATATCATATCTTCCTTATCCATTTGTCTATTGATGGACACTTAGGTTGTTTCCATATCTTGGCTATTGTAAATAATGCTGCAATTAACATAGGGGTGCATGTATCTTTTCAAATTAATGTTTTCATTTTCTTTGGGTAAATACCCAATGGTGGAACTATCGGATCATATGGTATTTCTATTTTTAGTTTTTTGAGGAACCTCAATCCTATTTTTCAGAGTGGCTTAACAAATTTATATTCCCACCAATAGTGCACAAAGGCTCCTTTTTCTCACATCATCACCAATACTTGTTACTCTTGTCTTTTTTTTTTTTTTTTCTTTTTGCTCATTCTAACAGGTATGAGGTGATATCTCATTGAGGTTTTGATTTGCATTTCCCTGATAATTAGTGATGTTGAACATCGTTTCACATGCCTGTTGGCCATCTATATGTTTTGTTTTTTGTTTTTTTGGAAAATGTCTATTCAGCTCCTCTGATGATATTTTATCTGGATTGCTTGTTTTTTGTATTGGTTCTTTATATATAATTTTGAATACTCACTCTTTATCAGATACATCATTTGCAAATATCTTTTCCTTTTCAGTAGGTTGCCTTTTCATTTTGTTGATGGTTTCCTTTGCTGTGCAAAAGCCTTTTATTTTAATGTGGTCCCACTAGTTTGTTTTTGCTTTTGTTTCCCGTGCCTTAAGAGACATATCTAGAAAAATCTTGCTACGGCTGATGTCAGAGTAATTACTGCCTGTGTTCTCTTCTAGGATTTTTATAGTTTCAGGTCTCACATTTAGGTATTTAATCCATTTTGAGTTTATTTTTGCATACGATTTTGAAAAGTGGTCTAGTTTAATTCTTTTATATGTAGCTATCCAGTTTTCCTACTATCATTTATTGAAGAAACTGTCTTTTCCCCTTGGATATTCTTGTCTCCTTTATCATAGATTAATTGACCATATAATCATGGAATTATTTCTGGGCTCTCTATTCTGTTCTGTTCAACTATATGTCTATGTATGTACCAGTACCATACTGTTTTGATTACTACAGCTTTGTAGTATTTCTTGAAATATTGAATTGTAACATCTCCAGCTTTATTTTTCTTTCTCAAGATTGCTTCGGCTCTTCGGGTCTTTTGGGGTTCCATACAAATTTTAGTATTATATGTTCTAGTTTGTGAAAAAACACTGTTGGTATTTTGATAGGCATTCCATTGAATCTATAGATCGTTTTGGGTAATATGGACCTTTGAACAATATTAATTCTTCTGATTTATGAGCATTTGAATATCTTTCCATTTGTGTCATCTTCAATTTCTTTTATCAGTGTTTTATAGTTTTCAGAGGACAGGTCTTTCACCTCTTTGGTTAAGTTTATTCCTATGTATGTTATTATTTTTTTCTGCAATTGTAAATGGTCTCTTTTCTTTTTTTTTTTAAGTAGGCTCCATGCCTAGTGAGGAGCCCAGTGAAGGGCTTGAACTCATGACCCTGAGATCAAGACCTGAGCCAATATCAAGTGTTGGATGCTCAACTGACTGAGCCACCTTGGTGCCCCAATGGTCTTACTTTTTTATTTTCTCTTTCTGCTACTTCATTACTAGTATTTAGAAACATGAACAGTTTCTGGGTATTAATTTTTGTATCCTGTAACTTTACAAAATTCATTTGTTTCTTTATGGGGTACCAGTTTATAAAGCACACCCTGAAAATTGGGATTCATCACAAATTAATATAAATTTTTCATTTTATGTATTTTTCTTTAAATTTTATTAGCTGAGCATGTTTTATTCATGGTAGGCTTCTGTCATACAATGTAAGTAAATGAAAATTGGAACTGTGTTCTAGACTCTTATCAGTCCAGATTCACTTTGGAATATTGTATTCACAATTGGGGGAGGGTTGAATATTTCAAGAACTTTTAGATATTAGAGCATGTGTATGGAAATTTTGGGTCAAAGGCCATTCAACAAATTAAGTCTAAGAAAGGAATCAAGTGGAATATAGTCATTGTTATCTGGAATTCTGGTGGGTTTGAAAAAAAAAACAACAAAACAATCCTGTTACTACTATATATGTTTATAAAACCTATAAACTTATTTACTAACATATTTAACCATTTATTAAATTGACATGCACTATGGAGAAGCAAGTGCTATTTGGTCTTTAGGGGGATAGGTATTTTTTTGAGTTTATATTGTCATGAGGGAGAATAACATTAAACACATGTCTAATGTAGTCATGAATGCTATGAAGATAAGGTGAGGGAAGGGTCTAGAGAGAATAATGAAGGTAATTTAAGGAGACTATTATAGATTGTTACCAGGGGACAGTTCCTTGGAGGAGGTGACGTTTCACTGGGTATCTCATTAGCAGGAGGAAAAGTGGGAGGGAATCAATCATGTAAAGATATCTGGGAGGTAAGTGCTCTAGGCAGAGGAAATAGTGAATGCAAAGGCCCTGATATAGACATGAACTTTACATTACCAGAAGCAGAAATACAATTAACTTGTCTAGAGCTGAGTACGAGAAGGGAGTTTCAGGTGATATGCTCAGAGTGGTAGTTAGGGACTATAATATATTTAACTTAGTAGGCTATGTAGGGGATTTTAATTTTGAGCGTGATGAAAAACCACTGGTTTCTGTGCAAGTAAGGAACATTACTGGATTTGCATGAAGGTGTCCACCCTGGTAGGGTGGTAAGGGTGGAACCAGGGAAACTACTTAGGCTATTTAATATTCTAGGCAAGAGACTGTGGTGGATTAGACCAGGATGTTGCTGTGAAGGTGGTCAGAGGATACCTTCTTCTGTGTCTGGTTTGAAGCATGAATCCATAAGATTTTCTGACTGATTTGATGTTGGAGTGAGGAAAAGAGTCATACTTAGATTTTTGGCCTAAACAATAGAAAGGCAATGCCAATATTCAACTACTCCCCTGGAAGCCACATTTTTGTTCTGGCACCTCAGTGGGTGATAACCCTTCCTTCCTGAAGATCAAAGTCATGCTGTACTATGAAAGAGTGTAATTTGTATTCCTGAGTCCCTACATTACATATAAGGGCAATGATCTATACTTTGTAAAAAGTGAATTAAATCTGTCAATATGTGGTTTCATTTTTTTATACACTTTTGAAGTTAAGTTGATGCCTAAAGTCAGACACTTAAGAATCCTATTTTAGATTCAGTAGTGCAAGAGTTCATGGTAGTATTTAAGATCTTAAAAAAAAAATAAAAAAAGAAGTTCCAAAATCTATTATCTTTTTATACTGCCTAATAATTATGACTATGACTCATACAAATCAACCTTTCAAGTGTCTTGTCATAAAATAAGGGACAAGTCACAGAGTGTCTTAAGAAGTTAGTAAAGAGAATAAATGCATAATACTGCAGCTTTCATTTAGTGTAAGTTTAAAACCCTCCAAACTTACCATTAAAGTTAATTTCTGATAACATGTCCTAAAACTACTCTTTCAAATTAATCTTCACCTTATAGTTCATATTAAATTCTGAAAATCCTTTTATGTTGTGTATAAAATGGTTATAGAACTACAGTAATTCTATCCCTGATTTTCATTCAAAATTCAGAAAGGTGGGATGGGGTGATTTACATATGGTCATATAATTATCCTGGCACAGAGATTCAGAAAAGACAAATCCCAACTCAGTGCAAAATGACACAGAGACTGAAAGGAATGACACACCATGTAGCTTTAATAATCACTTCATCATCAATTAATGTCATGAATAAATTACCCTCTTAAGTGAGAAATTATAGACAGCCGTACATAGCCGACCAAATCTGGCAGTAGATATCTTCCGCAAATAAAGTAGAAATACTGTATTTAATTAGCTTTGATTTTAGGGACATTTATAAAAATGGGATTTAAAAAAAGACAGGTGAGTATAAAAACATCCATCTGGCGTTCATAATACTGTGCCTACCAAGGTACCTGGAGTGAGGCTCAGGGAAATACCTCAGCCATTGGTTATATTCTGAAGTTTTTCTAGAAAGATTACTTTTTGGGGCACCTGGGTGGCTCAGTCGTTAAGCATCTGCCTTCCACTCAGGTCATGATCTCGGGGTCCTGAGATCGAGCCCCGTATCAGGCTCCCTGCTCAGCGGGAAGCCTGCTTCTCCCTCTCCCACTACCCCTTGCTTGTGTTCCCGCTCTCGCTGTGTCTCTCTCTCTCTGTCAAATAAATAAATAAAATCTTAAAAAAAAAAAAAAGAAAGATTACTTTTCATATTAAACATATTTGCTTGAGATGATTAGACAGAAGGATGAAAGATCATCACCTTTATTCCTTCCAGCCTGTATCTTCGTGTCCCATTGTGATTACCTATCATTTTTACCTTTGCAAAATGGGAATAATCACAAGAAATAGCTACAACTTTATTTTATTTTTTGCCTTTATCTTAAGGCATTAATGAAAGAATGAATATAGGACATTTAGAATATCCGAATTATAATGCCTTGATACCAGATTCGTAAGCATGTACAGTTTTGTTTTTTTTTTTTTTTCAAAGATTTTATTTATTTGAGAGAGAGAGAATGAGAGAGAGAGCACATGAGAGGGGGGAGGGTCAGAGGGAGGAGCAGACTCCCCGCAGAGCAGGGAGCCCGATGCGGGACTCGATCCCGGGACTCCAGGATCATGACCTGAGCCGAAGGCAGTCGCTTAACCAACTGAGCCACCCAGGCGCCCCAGCATGTACAGTTTTGAATAACCATAGCAATGTATACAACTCGGCACAAATTATAGCTGAGAACTCTCTATAGTCTTCCTGGTTCAGTTCATGTCTCTCTTCTGGGGAATATTCTGAGACCACTCTAGGAATAGTGATCTCTCCTTCCTCGGGACCAGCTAGCCCTTACTATGCAAAGCCATATCATCTTCATATTGGAAAGGCTTTTAATGGTTGCACTGCATGTCCTGACTTTGATACTTTGCATCTCCTCTATGATGTCCCTGCAAGTCATCATGGTGACTTATTTGAGTACTTTTAAAGTGGGAGAACCAGTTCTTTCCAGTCTGGTGGTGGAAAAAGAATATCAATCCATGAAGCAGAAGTTGTTCTTGTACTTACATAGAAGTCCTCAAGTATCCCTCTTTACAACTCAGAATCTGTTCTTCATAAAACATGCTTGTCTGGGTAACTTACCTCAAAATATCCCTTGAGGCCTAAGATTCTATTAGTTTGAGGCATTCTATTTCAATTATTATCTTTTATTATCCGGAGCTCTTCATACATAGTCAATAGAGAAATGGCTTGTATTGGTATGTAACTTGATGTTCTGTTGTGCAGCCATCAAAATGATAATCACATAGCCACATGAAAATCTCAGAATATAATGTTAGTAAGACATGCCACTGAATGTACCGTGATACAACTATTTTTAAAAACATAGACCTGCTTGTGGACATAATCAGAAGTTAATGAAAATATGAACATGCACATTACAGTGAAGAATTATGGATACCATTTTTCCACATTTTATTTTATTTATTTATTTTTAAAGATTTATTAATTTGAAAGAGAGAAAGAGTGATCATGCAGGAGGGAGGGGAAGAGGGAGAGGGAGAGAAAGTCTTAAAGACTCCGTGCTCAGCATGGACCCAGATGCAGGGCTCAACCTCAGGACTCTGAGATCATGACCTGAGCTGAAACCAAGAATCAGACAGACACTTAACCAGCTGTGCCACTCAGGCACCACCACCCCATTTTTCCACATTTTAAACAATATTTCTATAATTATAAATAAAAAGCTTTTTAATAGTTTAGTGAGATAAGCATATGTTTATATTAAGACAAAATAATCACCCTGCAGTTTTCAGAAGTTGACTGTCCTCAGTCCCTCCTCCCAGAGAGAATTTTGTTTCTCTCTCAGGTTATCCTTCCAGTATCTGAAGGTAGATTTCATACTGGTCTATGTTTTTTCATCTAAGTCAAATACTTTGCATTTCTTGGGTTATTCCTTTTAGGACATGGTCTTTTAATCTGAAATTCCATTTTTTTAATTATCCTTTTAAAAGTTAACACCTAAAAGTGAACACAGTATTCCTGTGGTAGTCTGAAAAATATGGGACTATCATTGGCCTACTTCTGATGAGTATGTGATTTCTATTACTATAGCTGAAGACTAGTTAGCTTTTGAACTAGCCGCATCACATGGATGACTACCACTGGATTTTTTATCACTTTAAAAGACATACATCTTTATACCTATATTGCTTCTTTGCTTTCTTTCCCCTGTTACATTTTATTTTATTGAAATAATTATTTTGTATATAATTTGAGAACCATTTCTAATTCTGCTTCCCAATGGAGTCAATAGTTTACCTTACTTTATATTTCCCACAAATATAAATTTGAAAAGATAATGCTTTTAAGCCACAAAAACAAACAAACAAATCAAACTTTTGGAAACATATGCATCAACTAAGTGACATTTTAAAAAAAGATTTATTAATTATTTTAGAGATTGAGAGAGCATGAGTGGCAAGGGCAGAGGGAGAGAGAATCTGAAGCAGACTCGCTGCTGAGCACAGAGCCCCATGCAGGGTTCTGTCTCATGAGCCTGAGATCATGACCTGAGCTGAGACCAAGAGTCAGACACTCAACTGACTGTACCACCCAGATGCCCCCTAAGTGACTTATTAAAAATATATAATTTTAGCCTTCAAACCAAGAGATTCTTAGCCTACTAAATGTGGAGCCCTGGAACTTGGTTTGAAGATACTCCCAAGGTGTCTGAAACAGGTGATCTAGGAACCCACCATGAAAATCTCCAACCTAAGAGAACTTCCATTTTCTGAGATGTGCTCAGTCACTAATTGTACTAGTTACCTACATAGTTATTTAGTTTTCACCAGAGACCCTACAAAAAAAAATATTGTGGAAAAGTCTTCTAGTTTCTAGATTGTAGGATGAATGTAGTTCACACAGTTAATACTTCAAACTTGAGCACACAAAGGTTTGAGAATATGGATTACATCAAGAACTAAGGCTTTGCTAACTATCTTTATGAGTGTACACATCTCTCAGTCCATCCATTTTTATTTGTTCATTTATCTAATGTTTATTGTTGAATTCTTATTATGTGCCAGATTCTAAGATGCCCTCTTCACATTAATAAACAAACAAAACACAACAAAACAACAAAGCAAACAAAACCACAGCCAGTCACCAGTCATTCTTAGACTTTAACCTATCAAGGGCATAGTAGTGTTCCCTCTCATTATTCTTGTGACATGACTACAGATTCTGTGCTTAATGCTGCTTCCCAATCCAGTGCCATATATTATTTCCTTGCTGGCTCTTTCCTTTCCTGGAATCTCCTTTATTCAATTCTGCCTTCTCAAGACATTATCACTCAAGGTCCCTCATATATTGGAGCAGTGGTCTATTCAGCCAGATCCACCAGTGTTATCCCCATTTTACAGATGACAAAACTTGGATGAAGGGGAGGTAGATAGCTTGACCAAAATAGCAGAGATAGTTAAGGGGAAGAAAAGCGTTAGAACACACATCTCTGACTTCCATCTCAGTCTATTTCAATTTCCTCATACTGCTTTTGAAACTGCATGGTGCCTGGCACATTTTCACTTGACAGATGCTCATGTGAGAAGAGATGCATATAGATATGCCCCTGACAATACTAGGCAGTTTAGTGCTAGGACTTATTCCAAGTGAATGTTGATGGCTCAGTTCAACATAAAATGCATTGCTTTTGAGATCTACAGAATAAAAAATAGGTGATAAGAATCCAGAGAACTCAGAGTGGGTTTGATAAAAATAAATAAGAATATCAAATCCCTCCTGAGTCTAACCCCTGACTTACTCTTAAACCTAACCCTTCATGCTCAGTAAATTCCAGTTGTAACAGCTTCCCTTCTGTTCTAAGAACATGGGCCATGCTCTTTTTCAACTCAGTACTTTTGAGGGTTTATTTCTCTCTGCCTGAAACAGGGTGGGCCCATTTCATCTGATGGCTCCTTCTTGTTATCCAGGCCCCCAAACAAATGTCATCTTCTCACTGAAATCTTCTCAGACTACTTTATTTAAATGATATCCGTCTCCCAATTGCCTGCTATTGATGCACTCTGCTACCTTCTTCATAGCACTTTTTAAAACTTGAGATATAATTGGCATGTAACATTATATTAGTTTTGGGTATATAACAAAATGATTCGATATTTGCATATATTGAAAAATGACCACCATAACAAGTCTACTTAACATCCATTATGGTACATAGTTATTAATTATTTTTCTTGTGGTGAGAACTTTTAAGATCTACTTTCCTAGCTACTTTCAAATATACAATACAGTGGTGTTAACTATAGTCACCATGCTGTACGTTACATCCCCATGACTTATTTATTTTATAGCTGGAAGCTACATAGCATTTTTGAACATCTGAAATAATTTTCCTTATTTATTTAATTATTTGTCTCTCTCACTAGAATATTAATTGAGCAGGGGTAATTTTTTAATTCATTTACAAGTATCATTCTAGAATGAAAACAGAATCTGCTACGTAGTAAGCACTCAATAAATATGCTGATGAATAAAATAATAAGTATTAAGGTGTTGTATGGAAATAACTGAGTTCAAAGACAGAATAAGTTAAGAAGAAGGATCACTGTATCCCTTCTGGGAAATTGTCTGTATGCTTCAGTGAGGATGTTCTGAGGTTTTCATAGGACAAATAAGAGTTGCATGGTAATTTTCAATTCCCCCAATGCCCATTTGTTTATTTTTTTTTCAAATTCAACTGTTTTTGTAATTCTGCAACCCACATATTAAATTTTACATTTAATTTTAGTTAATTATTTAATATTAAAATTTTCCAGTTCAAATTACTGGTGTGATCTCAGTCTACTGACCAGATTCCGACTTACACAGAACATGAATTACAGAAATGTTTACTAAAACATTGACTTAAAGATGTCAGCATCCAGTTAGAAGATTGAAATCACGGTAGCAATGACAACAAACAGCATTGACTATGATGTGCAATAGATTCTATTGAGTACACTTGAGTCCTTACATAAATGAAATGAGAAGCTCAACTAAAGTCACAGTCTGAGAACCAGAGAGTTCCATAGCATTCCTTTTTTTTTTTTAATGTTATGTTAATCACCATACATTACATCATTAGTTTTTTTTTTTTTAAGATTTTTTATTTATTTATTTGAGAGAGAATGAGAGACAGAGAGCACGAGAGGGAAGAGGGTCAGAGGGAGAAGCAGACCCCCTGCTGAGCAGGGAGCCCGATGTGGGACTCGATCCCGGGACTCCAGGATCACGACCTGAGCTGAAGGCAGTCGCTTAACCAACTGAGCCACCCAGGCGCCCTATACATGTTATGTATTTTTTCTTTTAGGATTTTTTTTTTAATTTATTTATTCATTTGAGACACACAGAGAGAGAGAGAGAGAGAGCATGAGCAGGGGGAGAAGCAGACTCCCCGCTGAGCAGGGAGCCCGATGTAGGGCTCGATCCCAGGACCCTGGGATACATCATTAGTTTTTGATGTAGTGTTCCATGATTCATTGTTTGCATATAACACCCAGTACTCCTTCAATACGTGCCCTCTTTAATACCCATCCCCCATCAGGCTAACCCATCCCCCCACTCCCCTCCCCTCTAGAACCCTCAGTTTGTTTCTCAGAGTCCATAGTCTCTCATGGTTCGTCTCCCCCTCCGATTTCCCCCCCTTCATTTTTCCCTTCCTACTATCTTCTTCTTCTTCTTTTTTTTTTTTTTTTAACATACAATGTATTATTTGTTTCAGAGGTACGGGTCTGTGATTCATCAGTCTTACACAATTCACAGCGCTCACCATAGCACATACCCTCCCCAATGTCTGTCACCCAGCCACCCCATCCCTCCAACCCCCCACTACTCCAGCAACTCTCAGTTTGTTTCCTGAGATCAAGAATTCCTCATATCAGTGAGATCATATGATATATGTCTTTCTCTGATTGACTTATTTCCCTTAGCATAATACCCAGATTAAAACTCTTCAGAGTGTAGGGATAGAGGGTACATACCTCAATATCATAAAAGCCATCTATGAAAAACCCACAGCAAATATCAATCTCAATGAAGAAATACTGAGAGCTTTCCCCCTAAGGTCAGGAACACGGCAGGGATGTCCACTATCACCACTGCTATTCAACATAGTACTAGAAGTCCTAGCCACAGCAATCAGACAACAAAAAGAAATAAAAGGCATCCGAATCGTCAAAGAAGAAGGCATTTGCTTAACTTTAAATAGGAAATCAAGATAAAAGATATTCAAGGATGCACTGTATTTCAAGAACTTTTCTCTTAATAGGTCCCTACTAGATATTTCAGATAGACTAAAAGTTGTCCAGTGTTCAGCATAACACTTGAATTCTCGCATCTACTAAATGTGACTTCAAGTCATTACCAGTTATTATCATTCCTTCTGACAGCTATTTGTCACTGTTCCCCCCATTGATTCCACTGATCCCCCCATTCCAACCATCTACAGCAGCTAGAAATGGTAAATGGTAAAAGGAAATCTAGCTATATTTTCTCTTCTGTTTCCTGAGTGTCAAGTAATAAAGTCAAGACTGTTTTTCTTTTTTTCTCATCTTTTTCTTTCTCTTCTTGCCTTTTCTTTTCTTTCTCTTCCCTCTCTTTTTTCTTTCTTTCTTTTTTCTTTTTTTCCTTTGTACATTGTCCCTGAAATTGTTTTTATTAGCAACAGCATCAAGGTTTCCATACCTTTTAACTTGCTAAAGTTCAGCTTGAGTTTTGGGATATTTTGAGCTTTGCAATGTGATACATTGCAGAGTACAGTGTATAAAACTACTTAATAATATTATGGCTTGCTGATTCAATAGGTGTATTTTTCTCACTTTATTTCTGGGAAATATTTCTTGGAAACATTCACCTCACAACAGTAAGATATACCTCTTCATTTGGATTTTTCTGCATATGGTTTGAGAACAAGTCTCCAAATTTAGAAAATCAATGCATTATCCTTTGGAAACTTCTACATAGAGATCTGGGATTTTTGTTGAATTGATTGGATTAAGCGTCAAGGAAAGAGGATATAAATGTCTATGCATATGGCTCTTTGCTGCTTAAAAATCACAGAGGTAGTTGGAAACAACACAGATTCTCTATTTCTATAATCTTGCTTTTGAATTTGAATTTAATCACCCATTTGACATGTGACCTTGAGCTATTTATTAATCTCTCTGAACCACAGTTTCTTCATCACATACTGGTCAAAATACTTTACAGGATTATTGAGAAGAAGAAATGGGATAAATAAACATTATATGTGCTAAAAGCATTTGTTTCTCCTTTTCATAAAGGACAATATGGATGGTTTGGGTATCATTAAAAGAAACACAATCACATAAAAACACAACTGGGCACACACACATACACACACACTCAAACACACACATATACACACAAATGTAATTTGGTTAACAATAAGAATCTTAAACATCATCCAGTTGGTACTTAATTTTATTGATCATTCTTTTATCATCTTAATCTTTTTCATTATTACCTTACCTTATCATGTAACATTCAGGGTTCAGGTGCTTCTATTTTTCCAGAAGAGGTGGTCAGCATTATAAAAATATTAGGTGTCCAGAGTACAATGTTTAAGTGAATGCACTGCAGGTAGAGACCTATGAAGTGATGCTGAATACCACTTTAAATGGAGATCATCGTTCTTGTGCAGAGTAATGAAAGATGAGAACTTGTGAATTTCATGTGGAAGTTTCAAAGTCCAGGAGGTATTGTTTGCTTTAGGGGAAGACTCTTTGTAAATAGAGACTAAAATTATCAAAGCCATATATAATTGAATTAAAAAAAAAAACTGTTGGAATTTGAAAATACTCATTTTCAAATTTTTTTTTCATTAAAAATGCTTCTGGCCTGAATCCTGAGATGCCATAGTCAAGCAAAGTAAAATTCTTAAGCAGACAAAATCATTTCAAATAGATGTTTAATAGCAACTGACATTGTTCTCTGAAAGTGAAGGTCAAAAAATAATATTCCATGACACTGATCTGCTAGACATAAGGCTGAAGTCTTGTGAATAAAAGGTTGGATGGAGAATATATTGAGACTCCAATTTGGTAGTCAACAGAGGACAGGGATCCCCTAAAATAAGAATAAAATGGGCATTACTTTTTTAAAGATTTTATTTATTTATTTCTCAGAGAGATAGAGTGAGTGAAAGTGGGAGTGACAGGCAGAGGGAGAAGCAGGGTCCCCGCTGAGCAAGGAACCCAATGTGGGACTCGATCTCAGGACTCGGGATCATGGCCTAAACCGAAGGCAGACACTTGACTGATTGCGCCACCCAGGTGTCCCAAAGTGGATATACTTATTAAAAGGAAAAGCTAGGTTTTACTTGGAGGTTTTTAGCATTCTCACCAAACCTGAGGAAGGGAGATAAAGACATAGAAGAAGAAGGTTTAGTCTGATTGGCTACCAGGCTCACTTGAGATCATGTTCTAAATTTACAACTTATTTAGGATGGTGGGCCTTCCTCATTTATGAAATTTAGCTGTTACACTGCCCATTTCCACAGTTACCCGTACTTATTTTCATTGTATTTCATACATCGTTATAAATCTAGTGTGATATTGTTAAGGTTCTTTGTCATTTTAATGACATATAATAAGAAGTAGATTTTATTTACTACTAGATACTTTTATGTCAATAGTTATTTTAATATTTTAAAAAGAAATGTCCTCTGTAGCATATATAGGCTCACAAATCTTATATAGTGGTTTAAACTTTTCAACATTAATCAAACATAGGTGGAAAAGTAGCAATAAGCACCTGTGGAAAATTCTTTGATGTAAAAGATGACACTGAGTTAAAAAAAAAATAGCCATTTGGGGACAGACATGCAGGCAGAATTCAAGCATTCCATGAGAAATCGAAATGCCTTTCAAATCTTTTTCACCTCTGATAGTCTTGATTTAACATTAAATCATTAAAATATGTTGTTATAATACATTTCCTCATGGAGTTTATAGTCTAGAAAGGAATATAGACTTTAAACAGAAATTTTAATGTAATGACCTAATTTTGATTTTGACAAGTACAAAAAAATAGTGCAGGTGGTATTAGAAAATAACCCAGGCAGGAAATCTTGTTCAGCCTAAGAATGGCATTTAAGGTGAACTCTGAAGTATAAATAGGTGTTGGTCAAGATCTGTGTGTGTATGGAGAGGCAGAGGAAAATAAGTTCAATCAGAATGTACAGGATGTTTAAAAACCTTAGTCCCAGGAAATTAGTACTTGATATGGCAGGCTATCTAAAAGAGGACTCTAATAGTGTCGCACAGAAAAAGAGGCAGAAATGAATCTCAGAGGGTCTCATAATTCATGCAGAGGAGTTTGGATTTCATTTGAACTTCAGTGGTAAGCCTTGAATAATATTAAAGAAAAGAGTGATATAATCAGAACTGGGTTCAATAAATTCTATTAATGACCAATTGGCAGTCATTTCCCCTCTTTGTTTCCATTTCCTCATCTGTAAAATGAGAACATATGTTCATTTTTAATTGTTTCCTTTTTTATAGTCTATTATGCTATAGATTCTTCTCTGGCCACACACAATAAATCAGCCTATCATGGCACTGGGCATTTTATGAGTCATGGAGGAGATGTGACATTTAAATTTCATTCAGACCTGACCATTAGCACAACATATTAGAAAGAGCACAGGGCAGGAATCACAGTTTCTTATCAATGGCTGTATAGGAGCTTAGAAGTTATACATTTTGCAAAGCCCTATTTTATCTTTTTTTTACTTTGTTAAGTGGAAGAAAAATAATACATCCCTGGTAAATTTCTCCATCTATGAAGTAATCTTTACTAGTGGCTTAACTCCTTCCCTTCCTTGAAACATGTGAAAATGTGGTTTAGTCTCAACTGGAACTTTTTACCTCTTTAATCATCTTCCTGTAAATGACTACCATGTGTTTTTGTGGGTTTTTTTTTTTTATTGTTTGTTTTTCAAACCGAAGATAGCACTGGACCTTCTAAGAGTGAACTATGCCAAGGGCCTATTTTTCACTTTACCAAGCCTTGTGTGTCCAGCCTGGTAACATCTGTGAAATTCTGTGAGGTTTCACACTGCTTCTCTCTGATCCAAGCTACCATGAAATCCATGGGGTCCCATATGTGTCCTATTGACATGTGAGGATGAAAGGAGAAGCACGTACTCTTTTTACTCCTGTTGAGACAGGTTTATGATAGCAATCATTATCTGTCACCACTGGCATTTGTTTTCATGAAAAATTAGAGGCTAAAAGAGATTCCTCCCACAGCTGCAATGATGTAGTTTTTTCCTACGCCCCTCTAGTTTTCCATGGTGATGGTTTGTCTTCTCTTTGCTGACTTACAGCTGCAATTATATGCCTGGTTTGACTTAAAGATGTGGCTTATTCTTCAGGGTGAAGAGTAAAATACCAGACATAGTGAAATATTAATTACTTGCCCCAAGGGACAATGTAAGGTAGATATCAGTACCATAACAGAAAGAAATGTGTTACATGTGTTTCAGGCAGGAGGAGAGGAGGGTGAGAGTGCTAGTAACAATTTTCTCATCATATGTCATTAAAGATTAAAACAGTCAAGGGGCACCTGGTGGCTCAGTCAGTTAAGCCTCTGTCTCTTGACTCTTAGTTTGGCTCAGGTCATGCTCTCAATAGGGAGCTGAGTAGAAGAGTCCTACACCTGGCCTAATGGTCAAGGGTGTGATGCCTGAAACTATCACACATGAGACAGGTAGAAAGTAACGATGGGAAGAGGTAAACAAGGAATTTAAGACTCTAGAAGAATGATAAACAGGGAAAGGATTGTCCTTCCTTTAGGTTATTAGGAATGAGTACCAATAATACTACCCCATATCTATCCTTTCCAGAAGAACAAAGCTATGTAATTTCAAGCTTGTCATGTAAAGTCTATGATTCCTGATCGTTAGGTGGAATGCTATGAAAATTCTTACGGTGTTATTGTGAAGATGAGGTGAAATAATTTGTATAAGTAGTTATGCCAGTATCTCATATTATCTAGCATAGAGTTTCCCAAATTATCTGGCATAGATTTTGGATATATGAAAGTTCACTTAAAAAGTAAACAGTATTAGGGTATGGTCACATTTATTTCAGATGATGACAAACTTTAACCTCTCTGAAAAGTAATAATAACTTATTGAGGGAAATGTAGATCAAATCTCTCTTGATCTTTCAGAGCATATAAATCAAACTGAATTGGAATTGCTAGAATATAATCAAGTTAAATGAAAACAATGTTCTCTTAAAAATAAATAGGAGGTTTGTTCCTTGGTGACTCTTTGTCATTCTTTTAAAGTTAAACAAAGGTGTTGATTCTCAAGAGATGTTAATGCACTAGCATTACAGGAAATTAATTCAAATACAATGGTATCACCATTTTATATCATGTGCTCTGAGGGACAAAAGGAAAGGGAGACTCAAGAAAAAAATTATCATTTTAGAATCTGTATGTAATGCTTTTTTTTTTTTTTTTTTTTTTTTTTTGAGAGAGAGAGAGATGGGGAGACACGGGGAGAGGGAGAGAAAGAAACTTATGCAGACTCTGCACCTAATGCACTGCCTGACATGAGGCTCCATCTCACAACCTTGAGATCATGACCTGAGCCAAAATCAAGATTTGGATCCTTAACCCATTGAGCCACCCAGGCACCCCTAATGCTTATTTTCTGTAGGCAACTAAAGATGAGGAATTAAGGATGTTGGAAGGTTTATGAAAGATGAATAAGACATACCCTTTGCCTCCAAAGATTCTAACAACAGTGATGAAAATGGAAATAAAGCATTAATTGGAAAGTCCATGAGTTCCAGATAAGAGTCATGTCCAAAGAATAGAGTGGGCAGGATAATGTCCATTCTTCTCATAAAGAAGAAAATCACAGAAAGAAGTCTTTACAAAGGAAGCACCAACTTGAAGTATAAGAAAAGGTTAAATAAGTGTGCATAGGATTGAGGGAAAATGATATTCTAAGAAGAGGGGACAGTGTATGCAAAGGCAAGAGAATGTGTTTAGAGATTTGTGAGTAATTCAGCATGACTGAAGTGTAAGTTGGGTGCAGAATTGACTTGGAGAGGCAAGCAAACACATGCTCTCAAAGGCCTTAAAAGTGATGTCATGGAGAGCCATTCAAGGTGTCCACACACTCCTTAATTTCTTATCATTCTTTTCATGTATATAAGCATGTGATGTATGGTAATGAAGTGCTTTTACATGCAATGTCCAGTTTGATTCTCATATCACTATGAAGTAGTCACACCTAAGGATGTTGCAGATTAGGGAGGAGATATCTAGAGAAGTGACAGATTGAGAAAAACATTTGGGTACATTATTACACAGCTTTTGTTATGAGCAAGGATTATCTAATTACCCAGATACAGGTGAAAGTAAAACCAAGCTAGACGAACTGTATTAAAAACACAATTAAATAGAGGTTCATAAAATCCAAGACAAGGTCAAGCCAAAATGTTGGACATCTAGAACAGCGGGAGTAATGGTCTCAAATGACACTTGATCAATTCCTGTCTCTGTCTTTGTTTCTCTCTTTGACATTTCTCTAGTGATACAGATTTTTGTCTCTACTGATTTTTGTCTGTACATGTTGGGGTATTTTGTTTGTTTTGTTTAGTTTTTCTCTATGGTTTCACATACTGGGAAATAGGACCACTGACAAATTCTAATTTTATATCATATGGTTTCAGGTATGGGAATGCAATTGACCCAACAACTGACCCAACACTTTCTCTGCTCTTATGATAAAATCCATATTTACATATATATTTTTATTCTTTTTAATTAAAAAGTTCTCTTTGCAGGGGCCCAGCTCTAGATGAATCAAATCAGATGTGGTGTTGGGGTGGTGAAGTTACGCTGCCTCACATGTGGATGGGGGAGGGATATACAATCCCAGAGCTGTCCACAGAAGAGTCAGTTTTATTTTTTAAAGCTGTAATATGTGAAATGAAAAGTGGAGAAATGTTCTCATTAATGCCATGCCATAACTTTGAACTGCAATAGTGATCTGTAGGTATTCCCAAGCTAAGCTGCAATTACCTATCTCAGTCTGTGAGATATCTAGCCATCATTTCCCTCCCTTGGAAACCTCTAAAATTAGTGTGCTATGATAGGTACAGTATTTTTCAGCCAGCCCAAAAGACTTCAATTCCATATATAGCTTAGTCATTAATTTGGCAGTTTTATTATATACACATTATTTAACTATATTAGGATATAGTTGCCATACCAGTAAAATAGGTAAAATAATACCAACTTTGCAAGACTTCCAGGATAATTAGAGTTAGCAAGGCAGTTGACACAAAATAGTCTCCCTGTAAAATGAAAAGAATAGCATTTCTAGTAAAACAAACCAAAAAGAAAAAAATTGATTCGATTAACCATAAGGTCCATAAATGCAGCTACTTGGTTCATCTTAGTCATTACTATATTTTAGCACCTGACATAATCAAGGATCAATAAATATTTATTAGGAAAACAAATATTTAAATAATTGAATGATTAAATGAATAAGATTTGTATAATTGACTTAATGAGGAAATTGAAAGATACATAATAATCAGAATATCAACATTTCTCTACTGCAGGCAAGACTATAAAAAATGATTTCAAACCATACGAAATGAGTTAAATTAAAACTTTAAGCAGATTTCAAAACAGTTGGTAGTTCTAAAGTATATTGAATATTAGTAATAGAGGGAGATGTTTAGATTTTAAAATATAGAAAATCAAAGTTTTATGTTTTCAATATAATTGCAGAAAACTAAATTGATAAAACTCATGGGGAAGCAAAAAGGATCAGGCTACCTACAAAAAAAAAAAAAAGTGTTGAATCTTGATGACCTTTAGCTAATACAAAAGTGTTTGGCCTCTTCTTACCAAAACACTGTAATTTAACCATGCTTTTACTGAAATATAGACAAAGCTGCCACTTCAGGAGAAGGAAAAATAATGTCAACAGTTTTATACTGTCTATATGATGTCATTTCTTCTGTATAAATCAGTCCCTTTCCAATAATTTTATGATACACAAGAAAATCGTATACTACTTTTTTTAGGATCAAGGAGTATAATTACCAAACTCCATAAAAGTTGTTGAAATCAGAATTAATGGCATAGTTATCCAAAATACTGGGATTTTTCCTCATTACAACTTTGACTTTGATAATAGCTACCATAATACAATAATTACCTCTTCTCCTTTCACCATAGGTCACATTACTGATTTATTTATTTGGCCTCAGTTTCTCTGTTTCCCATATAAAATGTCATCCCCCTTTTTGATTGTTCTTTGCTGTCTGTGCAGTATACTTCATTTGGAAGTTGTATACTATGATATTACATATCTAAGAAAGCACATGTCCTTTTGGAATAATCCATTTTCACAGTAATTTCAGGGAATGTGCTATTTCCTGCCTCTAAATCCTCCTGGAGTAATTCGAACCAAAAGTGATTTGAATTGTGAAAACCAACTGAGATTTATAAGACCTCCTTCACCCAAGAGGTATGTGTGGGCCAATTATGTGCACTTAGACCCCAAGTACTAAGAAGAATGCCATTCAGTAGTCACAATGTCCATTTCTACTCCTGGCCTCACCTTCACATAGCTGTGGGCTGGTCCAGCCACCTGCACTCAGAGCTAGTTTAGCAAATTTCTATAGCTCCAAAGTTCCTCGAATGTTCCTCAGGGGTCAATAGGTCAATAGGATGCCTGAGATACTTAAACACAGACTTATGGATGTTTATGGAATCACATTCTTACTTGAACTAGATCAGTCTAACTTTTGTGACCTTATACATTTGAAATCAACAAATAATTAAATTTGAATAAAGAATTGGTCAACTTTGATATTCTGTGGCTTAAAATAGGACTGAAAGTTCCAGGTTTCTAGACTGTTAGATCACACAGTGATCTTGGGTATAACTTAAATATTGAATGTAAATTATTATCTTTAAATTCAAAGCTTTCATCTTACTCCTGACTTTTGGGAGTACTGTGTTGAAGATGCTCAGTTTTTTATGTGAGAGGTCAGCCAGTGAATCCAGAGGAAGGGAGCTTTATATTTGTTGACACTAATACTAGATCAGCAGTTTCATTTTTATTTTTTATTTGTTTTGGATGAGAAATGTAAATCTAAGCAAGGAATCATTTTCTCCAGTATCTTATAATGACTAGATAATATTAGGGATGATTCAGAGAATTGTGATTGTATAATAGTTTTACTTCCCTAGATAATTTTAAACAAGCAATCCTATTGATATTAACACAAACACAGACTTGTTATTTATGTACTACTTAGGAAAATCTCAAAACACCTTCTTTTATGTGATTATTCAGGGCTTTTCAGGAAGTTAACAGGCCAAGATACACAATTTTTAAAAAGACATTAAAAAAGGATTCCATCATTTGAACAATGTATAGAGTCAATACCTTGTACTCTAAATAATGAGAGAAAACATCTGCAAAGCATAAAATTTATGCAGGTAGCATTCATAGGCACTGCTTACCACAGCCTCTCAACAATTCTTCATCAATGACCGATGGGAGTAGATATACAGCCCCGCCCCCCCCCCAGCTTTCTTGCTCTTTTGAGGCACATTACTATTTCCCAAGGTTTTCCAATGGGATTAAGCCCCAGTTGCCTGTAACAGTAACCTGTACCTATATGCACCTTTAATCAATTACCTTTCCTCTTTGTTATTTCCCCCTTCCCTAGTGATGTTTCCTGTGATCTCTTCCCACATTAACTACTTGTACTTTAATACTTATCCCAGAGCCTTGTTTCTGAAGCACTCTAAATTTACAATATCCAGTTGCTCACTGATGTAGTTGGCTTTCAAATCTAGCTTCCTCTAACTCTAAAGCCCATGATTTGTCAACTATACAATGCTGTTGTCTGAATATGAAGAACATAGGTAGTCTTTTTTAGTGTTTACATATATTTAGGCAGGTCGGATTTTTCCAAAATTCTGGCTTTAATTTTTAATTTGTTTTCACACATTCACACACTTTTCCAAAGTGTTAAGATGAAAACACACAAGAGCTTATTAAAAACAATTGAATGTGACAGCATTCTGCATTGCTACCTCTTGCAGTAAGAGAAGGAGAAGGTCTCTGTGACTATCTGGAATATTGTGGGCATAATCACACTACAGACCTGATTGCCTTCTTCAGTGCTGGTTTGGGCAGGTCTTCTCCAGGAGTGGGGCCTTGTGGAGAGACTGAGTCACCTTATGGGGCACCTTACGGCAGAAAACCCAGGGAGTTTGTAACTGGCCAGCTATAATGCATGGTGGACCCTTTCCTCTGGGAGTTTGATTTGAACTAAGCTGGGGCCATTCTTCAGGAAGAGTTTTTTTTTGAACCAAGAGCACCTATAGACCTAATATTTAAGGGATAAATTTAGTTACAATAATCACAAGCCATACTAATAAATAGAAATATTTTCCTAGGGGTGCCTGGGTGGCTCAGTTGGTTGAGTGTCCAACTCTTGGTTTTGGCTCAGATCATGATCTCATGGGTCCTGAGATGGAACCCCTTTTCGGGCTCCATGCTCAGTGGGGAGCCTGCTTGAAGATTCTTTCCCTCTGCCCCTCCCTCCACTTGTGCATGCTCTCTCTCTCCAATAAATAACTAAATCTTAAAAAAAAAAAAAAAAAGAAAGAAAGAAATATATTCCTAAACCAGAGGAATCACTTAACTGTGTAGGGATTTTAAGTTTTTTTTTTTTTTTTTCTTAAACTAGTTACTCTTCCATGTTAAAAGTAATAATATAATTATGCTGAAAAACTTTAGAAGAATAGAAAAAGTATAACACATGATCCCATTACTCCTTCATTTAACATAAAATAAAATACATTTTATTTACTTATTAAAGTAAAATAAGATACTAGCATCAATTAGGTTGATTTGTGGGTCAATTTAAAATTTACACTAAACATATTTTATTATATGTGTGTTTTTTTAATCGTTTGATTTTTTAGTTAACATTAATTTTATGTGTTTTTCATTGTTGTGATATAACTTAATTGAAGACCCTGAGAATTTTACCTTGACCTCAGCTGTTATAATTGGACACCTGTCTTAGTTAACTGAGGAATGTCTAAACAAAAGTTATTCTTTTCTTTCTGTTTGTACTTGCTCTTTCCCAACTGCAAATCATCGTGCTTCTGATAACTTAAGACTCGAATGTGAGGTCAATTCATATTGTATGGGTTAATAGCAGATAGTGTCTAAAACAGTCTGTAGTCCACAATAGGTGTTGAATAAACGTGAACAATTTGTAGGTTCTGGTCCCACTTATGTCGGGTTTCCTGTTCCTGTTGCTGTTCCCTGAGCTCAGATCCTCACAGTGTTCCTTCTAATTTCACTCTAAGTTCTTCGGTTTTCTGTTTTTCATCCTCAGCATTTAACCCAACATAGATAGAAAGTATAAAAAGAACATATGTTTTTGAGTCAAGTAAGCCCACCTAGGGTTGATTCCTAGCTCTGGTTTGTCTGATATGTATGCAATTGAGAAATGTGAGTTTAACCATTCGTATTCACTTGAATGAAGGTCAATATGTTTATCATAATAATTCCAATACTAATTGAAAGGTCTGTCTGACTTCTCTGCTTTGGGGAAAAGAGAATCGCAGGCTGTATTGCAACTCCCCAGACCAATCATAGGATCCTTGCTTTGGAGGATACAGAATTAGGGAGTAATCTTGTCAGCATCACAATTGAAGAGAAAAAACAATGGGTATGCTAGAAATGTGAGTACTACCAAAAACAACACATCTTAGAGAATTTCTATAGCAAGAGAATGCAAAGTATTTTATTTAACCCTCTACATCAATTATTGTGAAAATATCTGAAAATAACCCAGTTGATTGATACCAGTGGGGCCCCAAACTCTGGGAAGTGGTGTTTTTCTTCTCTGATTTCAACTCCATCTCTTATAGTCCTTATATGAAATTGGATGAATTACAGCAGCTGAAAAGATGAAGTGGCTGTTAGTTTCTGTAAGAAAGACTGATGATAAAAATTGGTCTGGACAAAAATACCAGTTATAATCACCAACCAACTGGTAAGGGGGAGGAAGTGCTATTCATCTCTAATTCCAACTGTTAATTACCTAAAAATATATACATTTCTTACTTATATTTTTGGCAAATTATGATTTAATCAAAACATAGTCTGTCATAAGTTTAAGAAAAGCATATTCAATTTATAGGATATTTTTTAACAGTGTAATACTTCTGATGATTCAGTGCAATAAAACTTAAAAGAGTAACAAGGGAAAAGACAATATTTAGTGTTGTTAATGTACTAATATCCTAAATTAGGTACCAGATGACAGAATGTTCTACTTCTTCCTAACCTATTTTACAATGTACATGATGAAATTTGAGCAGGTTGCCAGAGACATTCTGTAGGGTTGGGCAGAGATGGTAAGTATATAGAAGTATATCTAACATCCTCAGATGGAAAAAAACTCGCTGCTGGATCCATGATGGGGAATGTGGGCAGGAAAAGAACTTTACACATGTGTTAAAGTATATATTATAGCACTCACCTTTTGTTATTTATAAGGTGGTGGTCAAGATGGCTTTTATCCTTGAATCTCAGTTTCTTCTTCTTTTTTTTTTTTTTTAAGATTTTATTTATTTGACAGAGAGAGACACAGCAAGAGAGGGAACACAAGCAGGGGGAGTGGGAGGAGAAGCAGGCTTCCCGCTGAGCGGGGAGCCTGATGTAGGGCTTGATCCCAGGACCCTGGGATCATGACCTGAGCCAAGGCAGATGCTCAACGACTGAGCCACCCAGGTGCCCCGAATCTCAGTTTCTTATCTGGAAAAAGGAGTAATACAAAAAAGTTGAAATGATATTAACATTATTTATATTTCAAATGATTAGAATTAAGTAAGTGCTTATAATGTTCTAAGAACTTCTCAGATGGCAAAGAGATTAAACCTCACAGTATTTTTTACTTATGTTTAAATGTAAGTACACTTAAGTAGTACTATATTTATATAGTTATCATGCATGAACTTATTATATATGTCACCCTGTATTCAAGGTGGATTCTCTTATTATCTTACTCTTTAGAAGAGGACATCAAAGCACAAAGAGATTAGGGAATTTGTTCAATCCCATGTACCATCAGTGATGAAGTCTGGATGTCAGACACCAAATCCTTCTGTCTTAACCATTATATCATACGACCTCTTCTACAATGAATATATTCAGAAAAGGGACTAGCAATTTATTTTTTATACAGTTTATTATCTAGGAGAACATTATCTAGAACACTGAAGTTGGTAAGAGCCCAGTCCATCACACAAATACAAATTTTGCTAAAATGTAAAACCATTACATGACTAGGAAATATATCACTAAGAAGAGAATTTTGAGCTGTCCCCTGAAAAATGTGCAATTTTTGCAGATGAAGAGGACAGTGTCTTAGTTCATTTGGACTGCCATAACAGAAGCACTGACTGGGTGGCTTATAAATATGATAAATTTATTTCTTAAAATTCTGGAGGCTGAGAAGTTTAAGATCAAGGAGCCAGCAGATTCATCGTCTGGTGAGAGCCTACTTCCTGGTTCATGGATGGCCTCTCACTGTGCCTTCACATGATGGAAGGGGTGAGAGAGCTCTCTGGTGACTCTTTTAAAGGACACTAATCCCATCGTGAAGACTTCCCCCTCCTGACCTAATCATCTCTCAAATATACCACCTCCTAATTGCATCGCACTGGGGGTTAGAATTTCAACATATTAATTTTGGGGGGATACAGACATTCAGTACATAACAGGCAAGTATGGATGTTGGAGGAAGAAGGGATATAGAAAGGGGGTTTTCAATTACAGGGAACAATTGACAGCAAGGTACAGAGTCAGGAAAAGACTGATAGGTCTAGAAGGTTGAGAAACTCTGACAGATTCTAGAGCATCATATTGGGGTCTGCAGAAGAAGAAGCTGTATAAGTATTTGACACCAGACAATGAAGTATAGTAATCAGAACCACTACAGCTTAATCATCTTATAATTCAATGGCCAACCAACTTTTTAAGTAGCAAGTGGGACAAGAAAAGTAAGGAGATGATGGGGCCCACTTATGACTTCTTTAGAATTAGGTGTTTTTCATAATGTTAAAGGTCATACTCAGGGAAGAAGATTCTGTTGGCATGGGAAACCAGCTGATGATATGATTTCTACTTTGACGTGGCTCCCTTGTTTAATAACATAGCTTTGTTTTGTGTCATTGGGAATCTATATTGCTTTTTTAAAAATCTTTATTGCTTTTAAGATCTCCCAGTTATACCATTTCTTTTAGATTTTCCCAGTTTTTTAGGTTTAGAAAAATATTCCTGAACACTGAGTTCTACACTCATTATAGAACTGTCAAAAGTGATCTTGTTTTCACCTAATGTGTGGGCAGCTTCAGAAAAACACATTATCAGCTAGTACAAAAAGATGTTCTAACAGAACTGTTGTACAATAATGGAGGTTGGTGGTTCTAGAGGTAATGAGTACAGGACTGCCTTGGAATATACAGAGGAGATACAAAGAGCAATTAAATTTCAAAGTTTAGTGTATGTAAGACTCATCTGGGGCCCTTGTTAAAAATTCAGATCTCAATATCCAGTCCTAAAGATTTAGTGAATCTGGGTGATTTCCAGAAATACTTATATCTGATAGAGCTCTCAGATATTTCTGATAGAGATAAGCTTTTGGCCCACTTTTAAGAAACAACATCCTTGATATTCTCTTTGTTATTTTAACATTAAATCTTAGTCAATCACTGGAATAAGCCCTTTGGACCCTGGGCCGCATATTTAGAACCTAATGACTATGAATAGGGGCAGCATGTGGTATGACAGTGATGGTCGGGGTGGTATCTGAATAGAACTACACTGTGTTTTCTTCTTTGCTTGAAACTATTTTAAACTTAAGCCTAAAAAAGTATGACCTGTGATCAGATGATGAAATTTTAAAGGGCTCTTTCCCCCAAAAACAAGGAAATTTAAAAAAAAAGAATCATTTATGTTAACATGACTCTGGCAGCATGAAAAATTGATTACACCTTTAAGAAGTTGATTCTTGCTTCACACTCAGAATGCATAAACAATGACAAGAGACCTAGGGTGTGCAGTCAAATATTGACAAAAAAGGCCTGAGTCTTGTGCCAGGCTACCACTCTGCCATCAGGAGCTTCATGGAATTGTTAATACTCTGCAGTATTATTCTTTCCAAATCAACAGAAAAGAGTATGAACGAACATTATAGACACTCTGATATGAGTACAGACACAGTATTTGGGGATAATAACAGGAAAATGATGAACATTGTTATTAAGTTGGTAAAAGTCAATTCACATTCAGTAAAACTGACCAAGCTTGGAATCATTAAATGCCAGCCACCTACCTCTTTCTCTTGACATGCTTCTCTCGCCTTTGAATGTGCTATCACTTGCCAGTGTAGTGTACCCTTTAGTCCTCAAACCCAAACCTAAATACTCTTTATTTTCATTTTTTGGGGGAGTGATCTAAATACTCGTTAGTTCTTGGGGGGGTGGAATCAAAATACTCTTTTTTTTTAGTTTTTTATTTAAATTCTGGGTTGGTTAGCCTACAGTGTAATATTAGTTTCAGGTGTACAATTTAGTGATTCAGCACTTCCGTACAATACACAGTGCTCATCATCATGACAAGTGTACTCCTTAATCCCAAGCAATCTCACCAAGGAAGACTTTGCTATACCCAGTAGCTTATTATATGCCAGGTGTGCTTCAAGGTACTGAGTATTCACTTTTAAAGAGACACACAAAGTCCTTACTCTCTTGAAACTTATACTTCAGTGTTTGAGAGAGACAACAAGTGATACGCATAAGTAAGATGTCACAGCAATCCATTATTGTTACCTGTTGATGGGCTGGTTTCTAATTTTTTTTTTTTTTTTTTTTTTTAGAAGAGGGTTGTACTGAAGCAAAGCTACAGTTGTAGCTGCATGCTTTTGACCCTCCCATTCGTGTGTGATTCCTTCACAGACAAAGTTCTCTGACTTTGACTCTGGTGTGGATATCCAATACCTTCAAGGGCTCTCCTTGCCCATTGGTAGGCAACAGACCACTGTTTCACTCCTGGGAATAGCTGTTGCCAGAGAGGAGGCACCACACTGAATCATAAATATAGAGAGAACAGTATTCTTGTTACAACAGATAGTTGCTCTGCTGTTCCAAAGGACTGAAAAAACAAGACACAACAAATGATATATGTATTTGTTGTGTCTTGTTATATATATACACATACATATAAAATGTATATATATTATATATGTGTATATAGTGAATGTACATATTCACAATTATATTGTCCATTATTTAAAAACTACCATATTATTTAATCAAAAATTATCATAAAAATAAATTTTGAGACTGAAGATGAGAGAAGTTATAACAAACTACTTTTGAAACAGCATTGTCTCTTCTAGCCACACTTAGCTCAATGTAAACAGGGATTTCATGTGTGTTCTCTACTGTTTGCCCTTCACGTTTAATTTTTTCATTCTCTACTCTGTTCACTGTTGCAAACGATCTTTATGAAGGACATCAATGAGCCCCTAGGCCTCTGGTGTTGGGACTAGATTAGGACATTAGGGAGCCCTGGCAGGGGATCAGAATCAAAAATGAAACTGAGGTGAGTATATTTAGGTCCCCACCTTCCTTTTTGCAAGGTCATCTTGGGCCTGCTGTGTCCTTCATGAAAGGCCTTTGCTTTTCTCAGGATGGTCTGTATTTCAGTAAGTGCTTGTCACCCTTATTTCTTTAGGTCCTGGGATAGTAATAGCTCTTCTATTACCAGCCCAGGGTTTTGTGCATCATTCATTGTGGCTACCCTACCACCCACACTTCGATATATAGTCCTTTTTTAAATAAACTTTCTTCAAATTATCCTAATTTGAGTATACCATCTGTTTCCTGTTGAGTCTTTAACTGTTCCAACCATCACCAGTAAAAACATCCATTCAAACCCATTAAGTGAGTCAGAGTGGGGGTAGTAGAAAGCATATCAGAATTAGAAGTTTGGGATTCAAATCATGGCTACACTTTTAGTATATGTGTTCCTTGAGGCAAGTTACTTGGGCTCTATGAGTTTAATGAGTTTCATGTACCAAATGTGGATAATAATCCTTCAACTGCAGAATGAAAATATAAGTCAAGTTATTTGTAAAATGCAGTGTGCATGGGACATGAAAAACAGTATCCCCAGTAATGGTAGTATTAGTAGTTATATTAATAGTCTTTATATAGCATACACCCTCGACTTAACCAACTTTATAATATTAGGGCACTAACTGTTCTTAATCTGCATTTCAACCCTATGATTCCAGTTCACAGTGTGGGTTCATATTTCTAAGAATAAGAGGGGATGCGAACTCCTAATGCCATATAGCAACTGATTATGCACATCTACTACTACTTCTCAGAAGCCCTTGACATTTTTTCTGAAAGTGTAAATTAATTAACACTCATAACATGTTTAAATGCCTGATACTGAAAGCTGAAAAAGAAATGGAAGTGTTAAAAGTCTTCAATTGGTGGCTGACTAATTGCCCCAGAAGACAACTGTCGCCGGTAGGGAAGCATCTGTCTATCGTGTGAAATATTACAAAACTAAGACCTCCTGTTAGACTCTAATTAGTTTAAATGCTGTGGGCTCTAAACTTTGTTCATGCAAAAGGTTGAGGCTTTTCTTTTTTTGCTCAAACAGATAATGTATTTATAAATCAGAGCAACAAAATGGTTCAGTGATGTCAATTCAGTGGCCGAGCTCAACATTACCAGCTGTTTCCAAGCAACCCCCCTGTTGGAGGGAAGAGGTCTAGCTGAGGGATTGGTTTATCTCCCAGAGATATTCAGACTGGCGTTCTTGCACTTCTCCAACTAATAGACCCATATATATAATAACATACTTTTCCTAACTTTGGGTGGTTATAATTCTGTGTTATATAGTGAGAACATGTATGGGATTGGCAAAATTTGCAGAATCACTTAGAGTAATGCTATTGATAAAGGTGATACTTACTGAATACCTCTGATGTGCCTAGAACTATGATGAGTTATTTTACATGAATGATCTCATTCAGTGCTTGCAATATCCCTGTGAGGTAGGTACTAACTCTAAATCAGGATTCTAATTCAGACAGTTCTCACACTGGTGCCTGTGATCTTCACCATAAAGCTATAAAGGTATGCCTGCTTTTATTAATTATATCCCCATCTTATACCAAGATAGATACTTAACTCTCTGTATTACAAATTGTGTGATCTGATTTCTGTGTTTTCGACACTTGGGTTCCAGAAATATCGGATATGTTTACTTTTCAACATCAAGTTAAACTGGATTAGACCTCACTTGTCAGTATTTTCCTGATTCTAATGTTACCCACTATCAGGGCTCCCTAATACTTCGGCTGTGTTTTGTAGTGTTACTAAGGCTCACCTGGCCCTGAGTAAATAGAGATGATTCTGGCATTCAGTCCTGGCAGCTCAATGACTACCTTTCATCCTTTTGTATAAAACGTATCTGTCGAGTCCTAGTTTTTGCATTACTATATGCCCACCACTCCTTCTACAGGTGGGTTGTGTATATATACCTCCCAGGAGTCCTCTGCTAACAGGTTCATCCTCAGAAAATATTAGCCACCGCTTCCATGGCCACCATCTTTAATGTCTAACTTCTCACTGCCTTCGTTGTAATTATCTACTAGTCCCATCTTTAGCAGTGTTTATAATTTGTTCAGAGACCTCTGTCATTCATGGATATTTCACAAGCGCACCCCCTTCCTTTCCCTGTCTTTGGAACATGACCTCTCTATCCAGGTCAACGGAGCCATTTCAATTAAAACATCAGACTTTTATCCATGTTTATTTGGGTTTTTTTGTTTTTTGTTTTGTTTTTCAGTAGGGAAACATCAAATTAAATTATTTTGTGGGCTAATCTTGCATCATAAAGTTGTTTAGGTGCTGTTTTTAAGCTGGCTTCTGAAATGCAAAGAAGCTGTGAACTCACTTGGGGCAATATGTATAATGAAGAGAACCCAGATCTCAGGCCACAGAAGTAAAGGAAGGAGAAGAGTAAGGTGGAACAGAGAAGAAGAAAGTAAGGTAGGGTAGGGCTGATTTGGAGTTGAAGTGCTCTTTCATTAAATAATTTATGGCTTTGGAAGGGTGATTTTGACTTCCAATATTTGGCTCAGTCTACTGCTAATAAGTGTAAGTTTGTAGCTGACTTTAATGAAGACATTATATAACTGAGCAATTTTACATTAGAGACATTCAGACAACTAAAATCCCATTCATAAAACTCCATTATCTTTTCCACCATACTACTTAAGTCCCACCTCCCTCAATAATTCCTTTTCTTCACTTTCAAACTTTCTCCCGCACCTAATGTCCTACTTTTATTGTGCAGCGTAACCTACCTTTCCACCCCCTATTCATCCCCAGGCTTACCTTAGGATATCTGAACATTTATTACTCTGTGCTGTTAAAGAACAGAAAATCTATTCTATATCCAACAAAGTAGGACACAAATCTAGGTACAGAAGGTCTAAGAAACAGTTTCACAGTGTCATTCCTCTTCTTCCTCTCTTCTCTACTGGCTTCTGTGAGAATAAGGAAAATTTTCCTCTCATTAGTAATGAATTATATTATCTTTTCTTCATAATGTTGAAATTTTTAAAAATTTGAATTGAAGTTCAATTGCCAACCCACCTAATGCTATTTTAATGTAACTACAAGGTAGGTATTATTACCCCAATACCACAACCATGCAAACAGACTCAGAGAGTTTAATTGATTTAATATAACTGATTTAACTGATTAATCTTAACCTCATATCTAATAAAGTGCTGGAGTTGGAATTTGAACCCAGCCAATTTCCACTCATTCTCTTTTTTTTTAAAGATTTTATTTATTTGAAAGAGAGAGAGAGAGCATGAGTGGGGTGAGGGCAGAGGAAGCAGGAGAAGCAGACTCCCCGAAAAGCAGGGAGCGTGATGTGGGGCTCCATCCCAGGATCCTGAGATCATGACCTGAGCCAAACACAGATGTGTAACCGACTGAGCCACCCAGGTGCCCCTCTGTCCATTTTCATTATGTACACGTTGCAGATATGCAAAGATAATCAAATATTCAGTATGAGCTATGAAGGAAAAAAATAATTTTCAGAATTATCTCAGAATTGGTAAAGACATGTCCTAGTTTCTAGCATGTTATACAGTATAGATGTGGAAAATAAGAGAGTATTATGCGGTCAGAGGTGATTCCCACACCAAAATGACTCTCTAAACGCATTAGATAGTTTCTGAATCATAGCAGCAAAAAGTTTTAGAAGTTCTTGAGCTTTGCTGTGGTACTGGTATTCAAATCCTATCTCAAAGTGTACAAAGTTTATGATTTTGAGCAAATAATTTATTTTACTCATAGCTCTATTAGAAACAGATTAAATCTGTCTTGCAATTCATTTTTGTTTTTTTCCTTCTTTCCTTCTTTTCTTTTCTTTTTTCCTTCGTTCATTCGTTCGTTCCTTCCTTCCTTCCCTATTTTTTTACCTGAAACCTTATCATTCTGCCCTCAGAAACTGACAGCATTTCTTCAGCAGTATTCTATCTCCCACCTCTCCTTTAAACATTCCCTGTGCCTTTTAGTATCTTGCCTATTACCCTCCTTCACTGACAGGGAGAGAGAGTGGGTCTTCTTAGTGTCTTTATGAAGCTGCTTCTTAACAATTATCCCACCTCCTCCCTCAGATCCCCCTGACTTAAACAGCATTGCATCATGCCATGCTATACTCTAACCCTTTCCTGGTAGTAATCTTCAGCTTCCCTGTCATTCCCTTTAATTGCTTAAAGACCCACTCTCACTGTCACTCTCCAGCACAACTGCAGTCAAATCTCTTCATGATTTTAATGTCAATGTAGATAATCCTTTTAAGTTTAAAAATTAAATGTGATACACATGTAATTTTGGTGATAAATTCATTTTATTTTTGTCTCTTGTGAAAAAGTATCTACCTTATAAAGGTAGAGACATCAGAAATATGAGCTTATCTAATTCTTTTTTTCTTCAAATATTTTCTCTTTATTTTTTTATTAACATATAATGTATTATTTGTTTCAGAGGTACAGATCTGTGATTCAACAGTCTTACACAATTCACAGCACTCACCATAGCACATACCCTCCCCAGTGGCCATCACCTAGCCACCCCATCCCTCCCAACCCCACCACTCCAGCAACCCTCAGTTTGTTTCCTGAGATTAAGAGTCCCTTATGCTTTGTCTCCTTCTCTGGTTTCATATTGTTTCATTTTTTCCTCCCTTCCCCTATGATCATCTGTCTTGTTTCTCAAATTGCTCATATCAGTGAGATCATATGATACTTGTCTTTCTCTGATTGGCTTATTTCGCTTAGTATAATACCTTCTAGTTCCATCCATGTCGTTGCAAATGGCAAGATTTCGTTTTTTTGATGGCTGCATAATATTCCATTGTATATATATACCACAACTTCTTTATCCATTCATCTGTTGATGGACATCTAGGCTCTGTCCATAAGTTTGGCTATTGTGGACATTGCTATAAACATTGGGGTGCACGTGCCCCTTTGGATCACTACATTGATATCTTTGGGGTAAATACCCAGTAGTGCAATTGCTGGGTCTTAGGGTAGCTCTATTTTCAACTTTTTGAGGAACCTCCATACTGCTTTCCAGAGTGGCTGCACCAGCTTGCATTCCCACCAACAGTGTAGGAGGGTTCCCCTTTCTCTGAGTCCTCACCAACATCTGTCATTTCCTGACTTGTTAATTTTAGCCATTCTGACTGGTGTGAGGTGGTATCTCATTAAGGTTTTGATTTGTATTTCCCTGATGCCGAGTGATGTTGAGCACGTTATCATGTGTCTGTTGGCCATTTGGATGTCTTCTTTGCAGAAATGTCTGTTCATGTCTTCTGCCCATTTCTTGATTGGATTATTTGTTCTTTGGGTGTTGAGTTTCATAAGTTCTTTATAGATTTTGATACTAGTCCTTTATCTGATACGTCATTTGCAAATATCTTCTCCCATTCTATCGGTTGTCTTTTGGTTTTGTTGATTGCTTCCTTTGCTGTGCAAAAGCTTTTTGTCTTGATGAAATCCCAATAGTTCATTTTTGCCCTTGCTTCCCTTGCCTTTGGCGATGTTTCTAGGAAGAAGTTGCTGAGACTGAGGTCAAAGAGGTTGTTGCCCATGTTCTCCTCAAGGATTTTGTTGGATTCCTGTCTCACATTTAGGTTTTTCATCCAATTTGAGTCTATTTTTGTGTGTGGTGTAAGGAAAAGGTCCAGTTTCATTCTTCTGCATGTGGCTGTCCAATTTTCCCACCACCATTTGTTGAAGAGACTGTCTTTTTTCCATTGGACATTCTTTCCTTCTTTGTCAAAAATTACTTGACCATAGAATTGAGGGTCCATTTCTGGGCTCCCTGTTCTGTTCCATTGATCTATGTGTCTGCTTTTGTGCCAGTTTTTGTCTGGATGATGACAGCTTTGTAATAGAGCTTCAAGTCTGGAATTGTGATGCCTCCAACTTTGCTTTTGTTTTTCAACATTCCTCTGGCTATTCGGGGTCTTTTCTGGTTCCATACAAATTTTAGAATTATTTGTTCCCTTTCTTTGAAAAAAGTTGATGGTATTTTGATAAGGATTGCATTAAATCTGTAGATTGCTCTAGGTAGCATAGACATTTTCACAGTATTTCTTCTTCCAATCCATGAGCATGGAATGTTTTCCCATTTATGTCTTCCTCAATTTCTTTCATGAGTATTCTATGGGTTTTCTGAGTACAGATTCTTTGCCTCATTGGTTAGATTTATTCCTAGGTTTTGGTTATGGTTTTGCGTGCATCTGTAAATGGGATTGACTCCTTAATTTCTCTTTCTTCTGTCTTGCTGTTGGTGTATAGAAATGCAACTGATATCTGTACATTGATTTTATATCCTTCCACTTTACTGAATTCCTGTATGAGTTCTAGCAGTTTTGGGGTGGAGTCTTTTGGATTTTGCACATAAAGTCTCATATCATCTGTGAAGAGGGAGAGTTTGCTTTCTCCTTTGCTGATTTGGATGCCTTTTATTTCTTTTTGTTGTCTGATTGCTGAGGCTAGGACTTCTAGTACTATGTTGAATAGCAGTGGTGATAGTGGACATCCCTGCGGTGTTTATGACCTTAAAGGGAAAGCTCTCAGTTTTTCCCCATTGAGAATGATATTCACTGTGGGTTTTTCATAGACGGCTTTTACGGTATTAAAGTATGTACCCTCTATCCCTACACTGTGAAGAGCTTTAATCAAGAAAGGATGCTGTACTTTGTCAAATGCTTTTTCTGCATCTATTGAGAGTCATATGGTTCTTGTTCTTTTTTATTAATGTATTGTATCACATTGATTGATTTGCGGATATTGAACCAACCTTGCAGCCCAGGAATAAATCCCACTTAGTCATGGTGAATAATCCTTTTAATGTACTACTGGATCTTAATGGCTAGTATTTTGGTGAGAATTTTGGCATCCGTGTTCATCAGGGATATTGGTCTGTAATTTCCCTTTTTGCTGGGGTCTTTGTCTGGTTTTGGGATCAGGGTAATGCTGGGTAAAATGAGTTTGGAAGTTTTCCTTCCATTTCTATTTTTTGGGACAGTTACAGAAGAATAGGTGTTAATTCTTCTTTAAATGTTTGGTAGAATTCCCTTGCAAGCCATCTGGCCCTGGGCTCTTGTTTGTTGAGAGATTTTTGATTACTGCTTCAATTTCCTTACTGGTTATGGGTCTGTTCAGGTTTTCTATTTCTTTCTGGTTCAGTTTTGGTAGTTGATACATCTCTAGGAATTTATCCATTTCTTCCAGATTGTCTAATTTCCTGGCACAGAGTTGCTCATAATATGTCTTTATAATTGTTTGTATTTCTTTGGTGTTGGTTGTGATCTCTCCTCTTTCATTTATGATTTTATTGATTTGGGTCCTTTCTCTTTTCTTTTTGATAAATCTGGCCAAGGGTTTATCAATCTTATTAATTCTTTCAAAGAACCAGCTCCTAGTTTCGTTGATCTGTTCTACTGTTCTTTTGGTTTCTATTTCATTGATTTCTGCTCTGATCTTTATGATTTCTCTTCTCCTGCTGGGTTTAGGCTTTATTTACTGTTCGTTCTCCAGCTCCTTTAGGTGTAGGGTTAGGTTGTGTAGTTGAGACCTTTCTTGTGATACCCTGTGTCTTTTTACTGGGGCATTTAAACCATTTACATTCAGGGTAACTATTGAAAGATATGAATTTAGTGCCACTGTATTGCCTGTAAGGTGACTGTTACTGTATATTGTCCCTGTTCCTTTCTGGTCTATGTTACTTTTAGGCCCTCTCTTTGCTTAGAAGACCCCTTTCAATATTTCTTGTAGGGCTGGTTTCATGTTTGCAAATTCCTTTAGTTTTTGTTTGTCCTGGAAGCTTTTTATCTCTCCTTCTATTTTCAATGACAGCCTAGCTGGATATAGTATACTTGGCTGCATATTTTTCTCATTTAGTGCTCTGACTATATCCTGCCAGTCCTTTCTGGCCTGCCAGGTCTCTGTGGATAGGTCTGTTGCCAATCTAATTAGTTTCTACCATTGTAGGTTACAGAGCTCTTCTCCCGAGCTGCTTTCAGGATTTTCTCTTTGTCTCTGAGACTCGTAAGTTTTACTATTAGATGTCGGGGTGTTGACCTATTTTTATTGATTTTGAGGGGGGTTCTCTGTGCCTCCTGGATTTTGACACCTGTTTCCTTCCCCAAATTAGGGAAGTTCTCTGTTATAATTTGCTCCAATATACCTTCTGCCCCTCTCTCTGTTTCTTCTTCTTCTGGGATCCCAATTATTCTAATATTGTTTCGTCTTATGGTATCGCTTATCTCTCAAATTCTGCCCTCATGATCCAGTAGTTGTTTATCTCTCTTTTTCTCAGCTTCTTTATTTTCCATCATTTGGTCTTCCATATCACTGATTCTCTCTTCTGCCTCATTTATCCTAGCAGTTAGAGCCTCCATTTTTGATTGCACCTCATTAATAGCCTTTTTGATTTTGACTTGGTTAGATTTTAGTTCTTTTATTTCTCCAGAGAGGGTTTCTCTAATATCTTCCATGCTTTTTTCAAGCCCAGCTAGTATCTTTAAAATTGTCATTCCGAACTCTACTTCCAACATCTTACTAATGTCTGTATTGATTAGGTCCCTGGCAATTGGTACTCCCTCTTGTTCTTTTTGTTGAGGTGATTTTTTCCGTGTTGTCATTTTGTCCAGAGGACAACAGATGAATGAGAGAACAAAATGCTAACAGGGTAACAATGACCCCAGAAAAATATACACTAAATAAATCAGAAGAGACCTGAAACCGGAGGAAAAGAGAGGGAAAGAAAGAAAAAAGAAAAAAGAAAAAGAAAAAGATAAAAAAAAAAAAAGAATATGATCAGATATGATCAGGCTGGTGCATAGATCAGTGCCACACACTAGATTTTGGGTGTATTTTGATCTGTTAGAAGAAAGTGCCTCCCAAAATTTTAAAGAAAGAAAAACTTATATATGTACAAAAATAAGGGTAAATACAGTGAGGGGATGGAATATGACTATAAAAATGAAAATTATAGGGGGTACCTGGGTGGCTGAGTCGTTAAGCGTCTGCCTTCACCTCAGGTCATGATCCCAGGGTCCTGGGATCGAGCCCCGCATCGGGCTCCCTGCTCTGCGGGAAGCCTGCTTCTCCCTCTCCCACTCCTCCTGCTGTGTTTCCTCTCTCACTGTGTCTCTCTCTGCCAAATAAATAAATAAAATCTTTAAAAAAAAATGAAAATTATAAAAGAATTTATAAAAGGAATTGATAAGAAGTTGTTTGAAAAAAGAAAGAAGAGGAATTAAAAAGGGCGGAGAGAATGTGATCAGGAGGAGACTAGAACAAAGCCATGCACCTGAGATTTAGGGTATATTTTGGTCTGTTAGAAGAAACTGTATCCCAAAATTTTAAAGAGGGAACAACTTATATATATATACCAAAAATAAGGTTAACTACTATGAAGGGATAGAATATGACTCTAGAAATGAAAAATAAAAAAGATTTTTTAAAAAGGGATTCATGAGATGTTGTTTGAAAAAGGGAAAAACGAAAAATTCAGAAAAAACAAGAAGAAAAAGAAAATTTAAAAAATTAACTTTGAAAGACTAAAGAATCAGGGGGAAAAAAGCCATGAATTCTATGTGCTGCATTCCCCTAGTGCTGGCGTTCTGCCTTTCTCATTTATCGGTAAACTTGGTCTTGGCTGGCTGTTCTTGCTGATCTTCTGGGGAAGGGGCCTGTTGCTGTGGTTCTCAAATGTCTTTGCCTGAAGCGGAATTGCGCCTCCCTTGCCGGGGGCCAGGCTTAAGTCATCTGCTGGGGTTTGCTCTCGGGAGCTTTTTTTCCCTGCAAGCTTTCCCTACAGCTTTGGAGGACGAGAGTGAAAATGGCGGCCTCTCAAGCTCCCCTCTGGAGGAGCTGAGAACTCAGGGCCCCACTCCTCAGTGAGCCCCCAGAGAAAAGCAGTCAATCACTCCTGTCTCCCTGGTCTCTGGCCGCACTCCGTGCTCACCTGGCCTGTGACCGAGCATTTCTGTCTCTGGCATCCGACCTCATTTGGAGTCTCCAAACCCAGCAGATCCCTGCGGTGCGCTCCCGCGCCGCTCCTCCCTTGGCAGGAAGGGGAGTTTCCCCGGATCTGCCGCTTGTTGGGTCCCTGCTGGAAGAACAGTGGCCTGACTGTGCCATGGATCACAGTTTATGGCAACGCCGAGCTGAGAGCCCACTCCTCAGCTCCGTCTGTGCAGCCGGCTTCCCTGCTCCGATACCTGGGAGCTCTGCCACACTCAGGCACCCCGGGTCTTTCTGTGACCCCAAGGATCCTGAGACCACACTGTCCCAGTGAGGGTTCCACCCCTGCTTAGCCACTGCAGCGACCTTCCTCAGCGGAGCAGACTTCTAAAAGTTTAGATTTTGTGCCCCGCTCTCTATCACTTGCCGGTAGCCGGCTGACAGAGGCTCCCTACCCGCCACCCCCCCCCCCAGCCGTGGTCTATCTTCCCTAATATCGCCTCGGCTTCACTTCTTCGCAGGTCCTACCTTCCAGAAAGTGGTCGCTTTTCTGTTCATAGGATTGCTGCTATTCTTTTCTTCAATCTCCTGTTGAGTTTGTAGGTGTTCAGAATAGATTGATAGCTATCTAGCTGAATTCCTGGGACCAGAAGAAATTTAGGTCTCCTACTCCTCTGCTGTCTTGTTCCTCCCCCTGAGCTTATCTGATTCTTAAGGAGGGTTGTTCTCACTTTCCCTAGTTCACATTAATGGTATCATTATCTAATAGATATATCCTTGGCCTAATAAACTATATGCAGGTACTTGTATATTCTTAGGAGGAACCCATGTTATATCCCTGATCCAATACTGAACTTTTTAGGCTATCTGACAAGGATATTCCATTGTTTCTTAATTTTACGTATTCCTTTGTACTTCCCACAGAATTCTTCTAAATTCTTTTCTCATCCACTTCTACAATATTCCAACTAACCTATAGAAATAATCAGACTCAGTTTTGCCTTGTATCTTTATCATTTTAAATCCTGAAGTATTAATGCTTTTTAGGGGGTTTGGATCTGTCTAGCTATTGCTGCTCTACAGTATGGATTTAGGTCCTGACATAGAAAGGTTAAATGGTATATTATTGTTCTGTAGATAGTGGTAGTGGGAATGCAATGTGTCAAGGGAAGAATGTGGTATGGGGAGCTTCTACTCAATGCTGTCGGTATGTATTTTTGAGAGTATCTAAAATATTTCCCATAGAAGGGAAGAGTGAAGGGGGGGAAATTGGAGGGGGAGATGAACCATGAGAGACTATGGACTCTGAGAAACAAACTGAGGGTTCTAGAGGGGAGGGGGGTGGGAGGATGGGTTAGTCTGGTGATGGGTATTAAAGAGGGCACCTACTGCATGGAGCACTGGGTGTTATACGCAAACAATGAATCATGGAACACTACATCAAAAACTAATGATGGAATGTATGGTGATTAACATAACATAATAAAAAAATAAAATAAAATATTTCCCATAGAGACTGAGAGATGGGGCACTATCTTCCTTCATGATTACATTTCAAAGAATGAGTTTCAGGTCGTTGAGAATGACATTCCTGGGTTGTAAAACCAACAAGAGCAAGGGGAAGATTTACATCTCACAGGGCAGAAAAAGACTTAACAACTGGAAATTTTCTAAAGTAAATGCTCAAGGAGAAGAAAGGTCAGAAAGAATCCTGTCTAATGAATAGACAGTTGTCTAAAGAATACATACAAATGGCTAACAGACACATGAAAAGATTCTCAACATCACTCATCATCAGGGAAATACAAATCAAAACTATGATGAGATATCAGCTCACACGTGTCAGAATGGCTAAAATTAACAACTCAGGAAACAACAGGTGCTGGCAAGGATGTGGACAAAGAGGAACCCTCTTGCACTGTTGATGGGAATACAAAGTGGTACAGCCACTCTGAAAACATTATGGAGGTTCCTCAAAAAGTTAAAAATAGAACTACCCTAGGATCCAGAAATCACACTACTAGGTATTTACCTGAAGGAAACAAAAATACTGATTTGAAGGACCACATGCACCCCCATGTTTATAGCAGCATTAGCAACAATAACCAAATTATGGGAAGAGCCCAAATGTCCATTGACTGATGAATGGATAAAATAGATATATATATATAATGGACAAAATTTATATATATATGGTGGAATACTACTCAGCCATCACAGAGAATGAAATCTTGCCATTTGCAATGACGTGGGTAGAGATAGAGTATATTATATCAACTGAAATAAGTCAGTCAGAGAAAGACACATACCATATGATTTCACTCATATGTGCAGTTTAAGAAATGAAATAGATGAACATAAGGGAAGGAAGAAAAAAAAAAAAGAGGGAGGCAAACCGTAAGAGACTATTAATAATGGAGAACAAACTGAGTGTTGATGGAGGGAGGTGGGTAAGGGATGAGCTAGATGGGTGACGGGCATTAAGGAGGGCACTTGTGATGAGCACTGGGTGTTATATGTAAGTGATGAATCACTAAATTCTACTCCTGAAACCTATATTATACTATATGTTAACTAACTAGAATTTAAATAACTTGAAACATGAAGAAAAAAAAAAAAGAATCCTATATAAAATGTATTCAATCTTAGGGGACTATTAAGAATGTCTTGGTTACATAAAAGTTCTTGTACACTAGGTACTTTCTCTTGGATTACTTTATAACATTCCTGGAAGGTAGGGAATATAATGTATATTTTATACAAGGAAAAACACATTCAAAGGGTTAAGTTGTCACCTTAATAGAGAAAAAGGGTAGAGGGATGATTCTGAGATGCTAAAAGAAAGCCTGGTTTCCTTACCCATCCTTGTCTAAGTTCTGTCTTTTTTTTTTTTTTTTTTCCTCAGTATTTCATAAAATGCCTGGGAAAGGCACAAGAACTCTGAATATTGCTTATCCTGTCAACTAGGCCACAAGATCCACAACACTTCCTGCAGGAAAAAAAAAATGCTTTGTAACTCTCCCCAGTTCCACCTTAACTAATCCAGAGCCCCTTTCCACTAATGCTTGGGCCTCCCTTTGCTTCTTCTTACCTAAGACTTGATTATCCTTTCCAACTCATGAAGCATTTTTTTTCTTAAACATCAACTCATTTCAGAGCCAATGAGTGCTTTTAAGTGATTATCAAAGAAATCACTTTGAAGAAAAGAGTCTTACGGGTTAAAAAAAAAAATGCTACAAGTGATGAGGCTTTTTAGTTGATAAGATCAGGAAAGAGAAAATTCAGTTCTTTGAGCTGCTATTTCCCTCCCACAGTCTTAATCCTATCAGTCTTAGTCTTCCGCTTAGGTGAGAACTTGCATACTGAGGAAATTCTTGCATATTGGAAAATGTTTTCCCCATTGTGGAAATGATTTCATAAGTCTATTCCAAAAGGAATGCTAGAATAAATGACTTAATTGGATAACTTTTACTCCAGCTGTGATAAGCGGTTGTTGTTTACTAGATCAAAGATGTGGTTGATCATAACTTTTTATACTGTCTGAGGTTGTAGAGTGAGAAATAAGTAAGGCTGTGGTGAATTTGATTAGCACAGACTGTGATTCTAGATGATTTAGGTCAAAGTGTTATGCTTATTTCTCAGGAGGAAGTATTTGAACCTGGATAAACCACACCAATGTGATTACATATGACTGTATAAACTTGGCTTTGGTGAGAGTTAACAGAGTAATTCAACAAATGTTTATTGAGTGCATATTTATTTCTCCCCTCTAAGCCAACCTCCACATTCTTAGCTAGAGTGATCTTTTTAAATCACACATCTGATTATGTCACTCCAATATTTTAAAGACCTCAATGGCAGGCTATTTTTTAGCTGTCTTTTCTCTCTCTCTCTCTCTCTCTCTCTCAATACCCCCTCCCCCCGCCCAGAACCAACCATTTTATTACTGGGGCCTGTGGGAGACAGAGTAATCAGGTGCAATGCCTGAGAGCCCTGGGGTATGTGGGGAGGATGCAGCACATCAAGCTCTGTAGACAAGGCCACACCAGGGCTCATTCTTGGGGGAAGGGAAGAAACATCTTCTTTTCACTCTTCTAACTCATCCCCATGACAGTAAACAAAAAAACAACTCTATACAGCACAAAATATACAGGGAGGTCCTTCCCCCCAGCCCTGGACTATGCAGAGTAGAAGGGCCAGCTCTGAAGGGCAGGGCCTGGGCCTCTAGCTTCTGATATCACCCCAAGCCCCTTCCCAATGCCCCTGGGTGGGGGCAGGCTAGCTGTCTTTATAACTAGAGGATCCAACCATAAGGAATATAAAGTGGTCTGCCAAGGAAATGCAATAGTATGGATAAGCATGGTATTGATTTATTCCAAATATTTGGACACTATGTATCTTTTACAATAAACAAAACTAATCATGGTTGGAATCACACACATTTTTAAGCTGACGTAGGATATTTTGGGGCTATATCTCTAGTCCCCTGAGGATATGCATTTTAGCTCATCTTCCATTAGTGCTATTTGAATTGGAAAAGTTGAGACACATTAACCAGAGTAAAGTCCAAATTCTTCAGCAAATAATACTAAGCTTCGCATTATGTAACACTGGTTATTCTTACACTATCATCTTTTGGCACCTCTTGTTCATACTTTATTCTCCACCAATTCCAAAGTAGTTCTAGTAGCCAGAACACAAGACTTGGCTTTCATGAAAACTATTTTCCTCACCAAGAATGTCTCCCCTCATTTTGTTCCTCCAAATACAATGCTATGTATCCATTAAATCTTGCTTAGGATCATCTTCCTTCTCTAATTTTACTTTAAAACTCCACATATAATTAATTCACTTCCACCTCTTTAAAAACACTCTGGCCTCTATATAGCCTGCACACTTTTATTATTTTATTATTATTATTTTATACTCATATAAGTGCTTTATCACTTTGATTCCTAAGAACCAGATGTATGGTAAAGAGAGAGACCAGTCATCCCCATATCGATGCGTTCAAGGTAAGTATCAAGTTCTTTTCCATCTCAGGGTACCCTAGCCACCTCTCTGCTCTCACCTAAAACTTCTCTCTCCATTATCCTGTGTTCAAACCCCATAGGCCTTAACTTTGTTCATCAAGTGGACACTCATCTTTTCTGCTTCATGGTTTTTTGGGGTTTTTTAAAAAGATTTTATTTATTTATTTGACAGGGAGAGAGACAGGAAAAGAGGGAACACAAGCAGGGCAAGGGAGAAGCAGGCTTCCCGTGGAGCAGGGAGCCTGATGTGGGTCTCGATCCCAGGACCCTGGGATCATGCCCTGAGCTGAAGACAGACGCTTAATGACTGAGCCACCCAGGTGCCCCTCTGCTTCATGGTTTTTAATACATGCTGTTATCTCCCCCTGGATGCCTGAGACACGGACCAACATTCTCTCATGTTCAACATTTTTTCTAGTTAACTTACATTCCACTATTGGATCCCAGTACTGCTATTGTTTCCCTGAGAAAGCTCTCCTGCATCCTCCAGCCGTATGCTGCTAATACTCTTCTTTCTTGGGTTAATACTTAAATAATATGAGTTTTTCCCTCTCAAAGCCACCTTCATGAAGAAACAGACCGTATCTGTTTTGCTCAGCACTGAATATCCAATAATCAAGATAGGATTCAACATGGAATAATACCTATTAAATACATATTTATTCAACATATATTTCATGAGAGGCTATCGATAGACAGGAAATACTCGAGATCCTATGGATTCAGCACAAATAGGACAGACATAGTTTCTACTCCCATGGAGCTTATAATCTAGAAAGAGTAGACTTGCAATAAACAAGTATATGTTGTTTTCTTGTTTGTTCACTAATGTAAAAATATGCAGTAAATAAAGTGATCAGGATTGCTAAATGGACTATTTTAATTTAGATAGCCAAGAGGATGCTCTAAAAAAGATAATATCTAAGCATGGTTCTTTAAAAGGGCTCAATCATACCAAGTTTAAAAAGAATTTTTGCAAAGAGAAGAGTTGTTACAAAGGCTCTAGGTTAAAAATAAGCTTCACATATATAATGAAGAGAACTATGTGAGTATAGCTTAAGAGGAATGACAAAAGTTGGGAGTATGATATTAAGGGGAAAGTAGAAAGAGACCATATCTGTAAACCAAGGAAAAGAATTTTGATTTTATTCTAGTTTATTGGGGAAACCACTGAACAGATTTAAGTGAAGAAGAATCATGATTTATTTTTTTAAAGCTTTTTTTAGCTTTTGTATGAAGAATAGAATATAGTAGCAATGGGGGCGCCTGGGTGGCTTAGTCGTTAAGCGTCTGCCTTTGCTCGGGTCATGATCCCAGAGTCCTGGGATCGAGCCCCACATCGGGCTCCCTGCTCCATGGGGAGCCTGCTTCTCCCTCTCCCACTCCCTCTGCTTGTGTTCCCCTCTCTCGCTATGTCTCTCTCTGTCAAATAAATAAATAAAATCTTTAAAAAAAAAAAAAAAAGAATATAGTAGCGATGAGAATGAATGAAAGAGACTAACTACTTAGGAGGCTTTCATGGTCCAAGTGAGAGACTATGGAATCTTGGAATCAGGAAGTAGTAATAGAAGTGCAGCAGGACTTGTGGATATTTGGATGCAAGGTATGAAGGAAAGACAAGATGCAGAGAAAAATTTTTATTAGCTTTGTAAAAAGCTAGTAAGTGTCTTATCCTAGATAGGGAAGATCGGTGAAGGGAAGGTTCAGAATGGGATTAAGAGTCATGAAGAGCATTTGTCCATATTTGGTCTTCTTTTGTCTATACAGAGATGTCAAAGAAGAAATGGAATATATGAATCTGTATTGGAAAAAAAATGATTTACTGAAAGCTTGGCCAAAACTAAATAGATAAAATTATGTTGAAGGTCAACTCATAGGAATAGAATTCTGCAAATGTCATTACATTTTAAGTCTCAGTGTTGGAATATCTCCATCCTCTCCCAATCACCACTAAAGGACACTTCTCTTAAGCAGCAATTGAATATATATAAATTGATCTTAGTTTATTTTTAGTTTTTTTTTTTTTTCTCTCTCTCCTCCCTTCTCTGTATTTATATGTGCTTCAGGCCAAAATAAGAAACGTCCAATTTTCAGGGGACTCACAAGACACTATACTGACATGTGCTCTAATGCAGCACCATTGTGCTAACTGGACAAGACTTAGCTCAGCTGTGGTTTAACCTTTCTCCTGTGAATATTAAGTGTGTTTTGTTGTGCACACTGATAATGAGTCTGAAAGCTTATATTTGTATGAGAATGTTTGGGGAATTTTGGTACCATTGTACTCCCCAATGCACTGTATGAGTCATCAATGACAAGGTTGCCAAGATTACACAGGACCTACATAACAATTGGCTGCAAAATCAAGTTGCAAATTTAACTATATCCTAATTACAAGGACGATTTTACAATATCCGTGTGATAACAGAATGGTCTGCAAGATGGCATAAAGCACAAAGTAGCTCTGAGTATGAACTTTTGAAATGCTTAGCCTCCCGCAAAAAAAAAAAAAAAAAGGTATTATAAAGCATAAAGAATCATCATATAAGGGAGAAGAGTGTAGAAGAAAAACCACATCAACATATAGCACAACTGTCTCAGAAACCATAAAAGGACAGCAATAGCAAAAGTAACACCAACAGAGAGGCAGACCCAAGACATCCCTTAAAAAACATGTTATTTTCTTTTTTTAAAAAAAGATTTTATTTATTTATTTGACACAGAGAGAGAGCGGGAGAGAGAGCACAAGCAGGGGGAGTGGCAGGCAGAGGGAGAGGGAGAAGCAGACTCCCCGCTGAGCAGAGAGCCTGATGCAGGGCTCAATCCCAGGACCCTCCAACTGAGCCACCCAGGCACCCAAACATGTTACTTTCAATCAGTGTCTGGAAGATAAGATTTCCCCCATTTTCTTTATTATCAAACTTAAAAATTTTATTGTTAATACCCCTGAGGATATTTTTTTTTTTAAGATTTTATTTATTTATTTGACAGAGAGATAGAGAGAGAGAACAGGTAGGCAGAGAGGCAGGCAGAGGGAGAGGGAGAGGCAGGCTCCCCGCCGAGCAGGGAGCCCGATGTGGGGCTTGATCCCGGGGACCCTGGGATCATGACCTGAGCCAAAGGCAGCCGCTTAACCAGCTGAGCCACCCAGGCGCCCCTCCCTGAGGATATTTTAATTCCTTCCTTCCATCCATCATTTTTCTTTCTCCCATAAAGTTGTTTCTCTTTACAAGTGATGCTGGATGGGCTAATGCCCCAAGATGGAGGGACTCCAAACCCTTCCGAAGGGGATTGTTAGCTTTCTGCAGGAAAGAATTCAAGGGCAAGCCATTTAGAGAAAGAGACAAAGAAAAGTTTAGAAGTAAGAAGGAGCTACTTCACCATGTAGTGGTCTCTTCTCCCAGATGAGGAAGAGGATCCCCCTTTGCCTCTAAGGGAGGGTTTTATATGTGTTTTTTTGTTTTTTTGTTTTTTGTTTTTTAATTAGTTAACCATATATGGAGGGGCTTACTCTTTAACTTTGGATGTATCATTTGCACTGGGTGGTTAGTTTTTCCATTGTTTTAGGATTATTAGGGCTGTAAAATTACCCACAGGGAGCAATTTTAAGAATGTGCAGGCTTTGTGGGTTTTATTGCCGAGGGAGTGGGGTCTTGCGGTTTTTCACTAGTTAGGTCTTGTGGTTTATCATGAGTTGGATCTTGTGACTCTTTTTATGACTGGCTGACTTTTAGGTTAGGGGTCAACCTAAAACCAAAATGGTTTTACTTTGGTCCACTTGTCTTCCCAAGTCTCCCTTCCCTTCTGCCTCACTAGAACTGTATGTCCCATACATGTGAATCCACCAACATCCCTTCATGACAGTCCTACCAGCTAAGAATGTACTTTAGGCAGAATGAATGGTCACAAGATAATGGTATACACAAGTAAACAGTAGACAAGTCACTGTTATGCAGTGGTGATCCTTCAGTCATTAGCCTTTCATGTAAACACCTAACATTTATTTAGTGCATTCCTGCTGTCATCGAGCAATCTACCAGGTACTTTCTCATGTAATGCATATAGTATAACAATAAATATTAAAATTATTTAAATAATTAGCATGACAGATTTTACAAAAGAGGATGTAGAAGGTGCTAAGAAAGCTTGACTTTGGCACAAATATTCTTGGGACTGAGCTCTTGAATGTAAAGGTCCAAATGATTTCTCACTGTTAGCATCAAAAAACATAAAACACAGGCAACCCAGAGTGGGAGAGAATCATCTTCTCCTACCTTTTATTACCTTCCCCAAATCCTCCCCAAAACACACAGGCACACACAGACACACACAGACACACACAGACACACTTAATTGAAAAGTTGAACTTGACAACTTGAAAACAGAAATGACAAAAATAATATGGCTTCTTGATCTTGTGGAATTTTCGTCCCTTCCCCTCATCTTCCCTCCCTTCTCCATTCCCAGCCCTCCTCTGCCCTCTGCTCTTTTTTCTCTCTCCTTCCTTTCCTTCCCTCCCTTCCTCCCTCCCTTCCTTTCTTCCTTCCTTCCTTCTTTCCTTCCTTCCTTCCTTCCTTCCTTCCTTCCTTCCTTCCTTCCTTC